>NW_024412376.1:127284651-127379474 GCF_014898765.1 Herpailurus yagouaroundi | reverse complement strand
CCCCCCCCCCCCCCCGCCAATACCAAAATACACTGTTTGAATACATCTTCTTGATCAGAGACATCTCAGGATCAGTTAAGAGCAGGGTTTCCCCCGGTCAAATGAAATATAAAAGACTCACAGTGTTGCGTGAATAAACAGCATTCCCCGGTCCAAAAACACGACCTCCTACAATCCATTCTTGTATATTAACAATGTATATCAACAACCAAAAGGTTCTGAGTTGTACACAGACCAGTTTGATATTTCTTTTTCATTAAAGCAGTCCCCAAAGTGATTTGACAATACAGTCCTCTTGTCATCAAACAGCTGTTAACAGATTGAGGGAATAAGCTGATCTAGACCTAAGCAAAGTATACCATTCAATGCCCAGACTCAGAAGTGAACCATGTCAGAGGCGCCTGGGTATCTCAGTCAGTTACGCATCAGGTCATGATCTCACAGTTTTGTGCGTTCAAGCCCCGAGTTAGGCTCTACGCTGACGGCTGTGGAGCCTGCTTGGAATGCTCTGTCTCCCTCTCTCTGCCCCTCCCCTGCTCACTCTCTCTCTCTCTCTCTCACTCAAAACAATAAACATTTAAAAAAAAAAAAAAAGAAAAAAAGAACTGAACCATATCAGCACGCAGGCAACTCAGGAGGCACATGCCAAGATATTCTGCCTCATTTTTCCACCCCTATTGAGGTAAGCCTACTAGCCTCACACAAATCTTAAAAGCTACTTAATAATATTTGGCTATAATGTCTCACCAAAGTAGTCAAGGTTCATTCCTAGTGAACCTTTAAAGACTGTAACAAGCAAAACTAACTGTCATATAGAACATCAGAGTATGAGAACTTTTTTGAGAGTGGGGGTAGAGGTTAAAAGGTAATTTTCTTATAATGTTAAAAAATGTATTTTCTTCTGCTTAAATTTTGCCTACACGGATATGAAAGAATAGAGAAGAACCTAAAGTTTCTATTATATCTATCTAATCAGCCTGTTACCCTGTATATACAGCCAAAGCAAGTCAATAGTTTCTCTGGGGCATAGATGGATAAAATTAATTTCAGGGTTTATTTTGGAAGTCCTGCTTTATACCAGGATTTCCTTAGAGACAAAGGGTGAGTGAAAATGACACTTTCTATATATATGGGAAATAATTCAACAGGCCTGACTATATGGGCAGAGCCTGGGCTCTGAACTTTATTCTGAAATGCAAATAACACAGTAAGTAGCATTACTACTCCAAATAGTAATCATAAATTTAACAAAGTTTAATGGGATAAGTATTTCTTTTCTAATGCTTCTCAAACTTGTATCACCCAAATCACTCAAGTATTAATCAGAAGAACTACATATTCACCCGTAACGATATATGTACCCAACAATACTTTTGGAAGACCCCAGGGTAGCAGAGACCTACTGTATTCTGAACGCTTTCTCAATCTCTCAATTACTAGTCATATTTTTACACTACACAAGTAGCACTCCTACCATTCTTCAAGTGAGTTCTCTATTTTAACCTATCAATGAATCACAGAAACACATACGTAGCCTAGAGCTTATTGTGAGCTTGCCAAAGACCAGTCAAAATACCAGTCCTCGGGGCACCTGGGTGACTCAACTGGTTAAGCGTCAGACTTCAGCTCTGGTCACAGTCTCATGGTTCTCGAATTTGAGCTCCGAGCCGGGCTCTCCGCTGTCAGCACAGAGCCTGCCACAGATCCTCTGTCCTCCTCTCTCTCTGCCCCTACCCCGCTGATGTGCACGTGCCCTCTCTCCAAAATAAATAAACATCTTAAAAATATATATGGACCCTCTATTTTATTCTGTCTATAGATTCGGAATTCTCCAGGTTGTATCATATATATGTATTTTTTGGTATCCTCGCCAGAGAAATCATTTCTTGAGGGCATATCCTTGGCAGAATAGAAAAATCCATTTTGGATAATTTTCTTTAACTATACTCCTCTCCACCTTTTAGATTATAATAAAGAATGCTTTTAAAATGATAAGATCTCAGGGGTGCCTGGGTGGCTCCAGTGGTTAAGTGTCAGACTCTTGATTTCAGCTAAGGTCATGATCTCATGGTTTGTGGGATCGAGCCCCATGTTGGGCTCCACACTGACAGCTTGGAGCCTGCTTGGGATTCTCTTTCTCTCTCTGCCCCTCGCCTGTTCATGCCCTCTAAAAATAAATAAATTTTAAAAAAGGGGGGGTAAGGTTTTGAAAATATAAACAAATCTATTAATTTTTAAAATGCTAAGATTTAGAATTTTTAAAATTCTTTAATGTTTACTTATTTTTGACAGACAGAGAGAGAGAGAGAGAGAGAGAGAGAGAGGGGGGGAGTGAAAAGGGAGGGAGAGACAGAGAGTGCGGAACAGAACATGGGGCTCATTCTCATGAATCATGAGATCATGACCTGAGCCAAAATCACAAGTCACACACTTAACTGACTAAGCCACCCAGACGTCCCAAGATTTAGAATATTTTTATGAATTTCATACTTTCAATATTACCAGCCTTTTGCTGGGATCTTCTTGGTCTGGGGCAGATAATATAAAGCACTGCATACAGAAGATGGCTAAGGCAGTTCTCTTGCCCTCAAGGAGTTAGAAAGTAAGTTTCCCTCTTCCTTCTAATCAATTTCCATTTAATTCTACACTCTTTTCACTGGCACTTTAAGGATTCACAGAATTAGTTACTTGCTTTACATTTCTAAGTAGAAGGAAGACAGAGGTACATTCTAACACACCAAAGGAATGTGTACCAGGATAAATACTCAATATATCTTTCAAAAATATTCCATTTAGGTATAGGTTCTGAACAAAATGTTCCTCAATATATAACAAAGTTTGGATTTAACAGAATATCATACAATTCACTAAAATTTATCAGCAAGGAAATTAAAGTCTTCAATTATTAACATTCTTAGAAAGGGGGCAAATATAAGCATTACCCGTCATATTAACACGTTTTATAAATATCTCAGAACTTATTAAACTGGTATCCAAAACAATTACAATATGATAAAAACCAGAAACTTGGCAACTTTTTCTATATAAAGTGTCAACTATCCTATCACTCCTAGAGCCTTTGATAGTCCCAACAAATTTCAGTCTCTTCAAAAAACCCTTATCTTTTCTGGAGTTTAAAAAAAAAGATTGTGGGGCGCCTGGGTGGCGCAGTCGGTTAAGCGTCCGACTTCAGCCAGGTCACGATCTCGCGGTCCGGGAGTTCGAGCCCCGCGTCAGGCTCTGGGCTGATGGCTCAGAGCCTGGAGCCTGTTTCCGATTCTGTGTCTCCCTCTCTCTCTGCCCCTCCCCCGTTCATGCTCTGTCTCTCTCTGTCCCAAAAATAAATAAACGTTGAAAAAAAATTTTTTTATAAATAAATAAATAAATAAATAAATAAAAAGATTGAAAGACTTTAGGTATGGAAGGAAAGATGCTCTCAGGTTCACTAGGTAATTAACACCATACATGACATACAAAGAAGAAAACAGGGTACGGGGTGGGTATAATAGGTAATGAGGATTAAGAAGTACACTTGCTGCTTTGGATTCTGTGTCTCCCTCCCTCTCTCTGCCCCTTTCCCACTCGCATTCTGTCTCCGTCTCTCTCAAAAATAAATAAACATTAAAAAAAAATTTTTTTTTAAAGTGCACTTAGGTTGAGCAATCAGTCGATATATGAAATTACTGAATCACTATACTGTACACGTGAAACTAATATAACACTGGATTTTAAATAAACAAACAGTAATTATCTATAATTACATCAGTAACGAACATTTACTTCTTAGTGCACTTACTTTTCTACTTCTTATAGATATTCCAAACTTTCTACAGTGGACTTAACATTTTAAAACTTCACTACAAAAAGGGAGCAGGACTCCCTGGGGAAATGGCAGATTCTAGAGATAGAGCACAAACACACGTGATAAGCCTAGAGCATCTTTCTACAAGCCAGAAAGTAGAAAGGGGCTCAAAATACAAAACAATGTGGGTATATCAAAAGGATATAGGAGCCAACTGAGAGAGCTGCCAATAGCCAAAGCTGTAATAATTTTTATTTTTAAAAAAATGTTTGACTTATTTTTGAGACAGAGCATGAGCAGGGGAGGCACAGAGAGAGAGGAAGACACAGAATCTGAAGAAGGCTCCGGGCTCCAAGTGGTCAGCACAGAGCCTGACGCAGGGCTCGAACTCACAACCCTTGAGATCTGACCTGAGCTGAAGTCGGACACTTAACCAAAAAAGCCAACCAAGCACCCCTATAATAATTTTTTTGAGAGAGAGACAGAGATACAGGCAGAGAGAGAGAGAGAGAGAGAGAGAGAGAGAGAGAGAGAGAATGCAGGCAGGCAAGTGGGGGAAATGCAGAGGAAGAGAATCTCAAGCAAGCTCCATGCCCAGCACAGAGTCGGACATAAGGCTCTATCCAACCACCATGAGATCATGACCTGAGCTGAAATCAGGCATCGGGTGCTTAACCAACTGAGCCACCCATGCACTGAACAATAAAATAAATAATATAGTTTTGAAATATAACCCCACATATAAAATAAACATCTATGAATCTATACTGATATAAATAAATGACCAAATAAGTAACAGAGAAGAGACAAATCTCACAGTGTACAGAAAACAGTTAACCTAGCAGGTCTGTTACCCTTTGAAATATCTGTTTACAAGATTGGTTCTTAGCTAGCATCTGAGAATTTCGATTTTAAGTGGGCCCCACCATTCCAGGAACTAAAAAGAATGGTTCACTATGCCTAAACTGTCGGTACAAACAGTATAGTTTAGATTAAACATTTGCTTTCCTTCAGGGAGTCTAAAACTTGGGTATGTGTCAGGCAGAGGGTACCTATGTGACCAACCCCAATAAAAATCCTGGGCACTGAGTCTCTGATGAGTTTCTCTGATTGGTAACATTTCACCCGTCCGTAATGTCATAGCTCACTGCTGGGGAATCACGTGCTTCCCCTATAATGCTACTGGAAAATTCTGGAAGCTGGCACCTGGTTTCCCTTGGATTTTGCCCCACATGCCTTTTCACTTGCTTATTCTGCTTATTACTCTTATGCTATAATAAATCACAGCTGTGAGTACAACTATATGCTGTGTCCGCGAGTCCTTCTAGTAGATCATAAAACCCGAGAGGGGCACCTGGGTGACTTAGTCAGTTAGATGTCCGCCTTTGGCTTAGGTCGTAATCTCAGGGTTCGTGAGTTTGAGCCCTGCACTGGGCTGTCTGCTGTCAGCACAGAGCCCACTTCAGATCCTCAGCCCCTCCCCACCTGCCTCTCTCAATCTCTCTCTCTCAACCTCTCTCTCTCTCTCAAAAACAAATAAATGTTTAAACCTGAGAGTGGTCTCAGGGACCACTGTGATAAATTCAGGAGAATTCCAAATAATTTATGTAGGTAATTTACCCTCAAGAAAAACATTACTCCCAACCCTTAAAAGCATGAGCTGCACTAAGTGACTTTCTTCCAAGGCATACAATATAGAAAGCAGGGAGAAAAGAGTAACTTTATTCTGGAGAAACCTGACATATACTGCCTCAAGCCAGGAGATCAAGGTTAACATCATCACTGATAAGAGTACACACTCTTGATATATAATACAATATGATGAAAATGGCACTTTATCTCTGTGTTCTTCCTGCCAAGAAGCCATAACCCGAGACTAACCATGGGAAAAAAATTTTTTGATAAACCTAAATCGAAGAGTCTGCAAATTACCAAACCAATATTCCTCAGCGTTATCAAGGTCATTAAAAACAAGGAAAGTGTGGGAAACTATAATATAAAATTATATATAAAATATAATACTCAGAGCATTCTGTAGATACTCTAAAAGGTAATAGGGCTAAAGACTACTATGAACGCTCCTTAAAAAAGCTTCAAAGGATCCACAACAAGCCTCAAAGGATTAAATGATCTGTAAGTACTGCCTTTTAGAGCAAAGAATAACACTCTTTAAGAGAATGTAACAAAATCCAGCTCTTGACAATGTCACATTTCTAATCTCCAGCATCCAACAAAAAAATATTTAAAAATTATTAAAAAGTACTATTAAATTATCTGTCAGGATGTTGGAAAATGTGACCCATAAAATCAATATGGTAGACCTAGAAATGACAGAAATGAGGGAAATAGCACATGTGTTCTTTAAAAAGCTATTTATAAATAGGCTGAAAGACTTAAAGGAAAAAAATAAACACAATGAAGAGAAAATAGAAGACATAAAAAGCTGACTCAAATAGAACTTTGAAAAATAAAATATACTATGTCTGTAACAATAAATTCACTAGACACACCAAGAAAAATTAGATTCTAGGAAAGAAAAGAACAGTCAACTTGGAGAAATGGAAATAGTAGCTCCAAAGTGAAGTGCAGATAACAAAACAATAAAAAGAGAATTCTCAAATCTCCAGTGACCTTTGGAACAACACCAAACAGTCCAACCTATTTGTAATTGGAATCTGAAAGGAATGAACAGAAAATATTCCCTACGGAAACAATAATTTTCTAAAATCGAGGAAAACTATCAACCCACAAATCCAAAACTGTCATGAAAACTCAAAAAGAATAAACACACACACACACACACACACACACACACACACACACACAAACCATGCCAAGGCACATCATAATCAAACTGCAGATAACCCAATGACAAAGAGAAAATCTTAAAAAGCAGTCAAAGAAAAAGTAAGTTACATACAGAGGAAAAAAGATACAGATCAACACAGATGTTTCATCTGGAACTATACAAGGCACTATCATGGGCACTGAATCCCGAAGGAATTTCTCTGGTTGGTAACATTTCACCAGTAATGATATTGCTGAAAAGCTTAAAGCATGAAACTGATGACCTGTAATTCTATATCCAGTGAAAATATCTTGCAAAGATATACGCAAAAGTTTTCTGAGACAGACAAAACCTAAAAGAATCTGTCACCAACAGATCTGTATACAAAAAAATGTCAAAGTTCTTCAGGCAAAAAGAGGATTAACCAAAATGAAACTTGAATTCACACCATTGATGAAGAATGCCGGGAATGGTACACCTGCATTTTCTCATTTTAAATTTCTTTAAGTTAATTGGCTGCTTAAAGCAAAAGTGGTTAACATACTGTCAGGTTTAGTAACATATGCAAAAATAAAAATTCTGACTACAATGGTACAAAGGATGGAGGGGAGAAACAGAAGTATAAGATTTTAGGTTCTGGGGCGCCCAGGGTGGCTCCATCGGTTATGTGTCCGACTTCCACTCAGGTCATGATCTCACATTTCGTGGGTTCGAGTCCCGTGTCAGGATCAGTGCTGACAGCTCGGAGCCTGGAGCCTACTTTGGATTCTGTGTCTCCCTGTCTCCCTGCCCCTCTCCTGCTTGCACTCTGTCTCTCTCTCTCTCTCTCTCAAACGTAAATAAACATTTTTTAAAAATTTAATAAAATCTTTAAAAAAGATTTTAGGTTCTTACATGATACATTAAATATTATGTTATTATTTGAAAGCAGACTGTGATAAGTTGAAATTCATTTTGAAAGCTCTGGAGCAACTAGTTTGAAAAAAGAGTTAGTTTTTTTAAAAAAGCCAATAAGAGAATAAGTTACAATACTAAAAAGTATACGATTAGTAACAAAAGGTAACAAAAGAGGGAGAAAAATACAACCCATGCCACTAATTCTGCTAAATAGAAATCGTCCAAACACTGGGTGCAAGCGGCCTGTCAAATGCTAAATGATGATTTAGTGAATAAAACAGATCTCTGTGCCCTAAGGAAGGTTAGGATACAAGGGGGCACACAGAGAGAGAGAGAGAGAGAGAGAGAGAGAGAGAGAGAGATGGGGGGGGGTGTCCCCACATATAAACATGCAAATATACATGACAAATTGTGACTAAGACTGTGACTAAGGCAATAAAGTAGATCTACTGACAGAGGAAAACAGTCGAGGCCCTACTGAGCTAGGGTGGTCAGGGATGAACACTCTGAGGGGACAATACCAAATGTCCAATCTGTTCGGCAGTGGATCTCCCGAAGGATGAATCTTTATGCTTAAACCCAAAAAAGAAAATAGGTTGAAATCAAACTAACTCTGGCTGGCCAAGGATTAAGGTGCTAAAGTCATACCCACTTGGTTCTTTCACTTACCTGAGGACATTTGCCAAGAACCCCTGAAATATCCAGAGGGCCCCCACGAAACATTGAAATTGGTAATCGGATAGCACAGAAGAGTTTTGAGCAGGAACGAGGCCAGACAGACCAGCAGACTGGTTAGGAGACTGTGTTCTCCTGAAGTCTCCTGAAAAAGTTGCTGAGGTGAGAGACACTAAAGGTGTCTCCGAGGTGAGAGATACTAAAAAACTAAACAGTATACCTACAGGAATCAGGAAAAAAGCAATAAAGATAGGCATAAGAGGAGAGATTCCAATTTTTCCTACTAGATACTTCTTGATGTATTTGATGACTGACAGGATAAGGGGGAAAAAAGCAAAGCTGAAATCTCAAAAGTGAGCCCTAGATTTAGGGAACCACGTGGGTCACAGCACTAACCATGGGAGAGCCAGGTGTAGGTCACATCAAGAAGAGTTTGGGCTACATACATCTAAAGTACAAAAACGATGTCAGGACTACAGATAAGAGGAGGATACAGAGACAGAAGAGAAGCAGAAAGACCATCTACCCCACAAGCTCTCTAGCTGTCTTTTCCATTGATGAGGGGGGAGAAAATGAATTCATTATTTTCAAGTACCTACTAGCCAACAATAACCACAAAGTAATGGATACAGCAGAACTGAAGAAAATTCAAACCAAAAATAAATAATAAACAACCAAATAACAGAGAGAGAGAATTCAGAGAGAGAGAGAATTCAAATACAGCACTATGAGAGAGAGCCAACAAAATAAACAAGTCAGTAATGAAGGGAATCTGCCCCTGAAATGCATCAGAATTCCACCTTGATTTCTGGTAGTAAGGTTTGCAGGTGACATCCAAATTAATTGCTCATTTTGGAAATGCAAATCTAGTTTCTGAATTAACAGCCATAGCTGTAAGAGGATTTCTAATAAAGATAGGTTTTATACAAACGTCACAGACTGGACCAATGCATCAATACGTTCACAAATTAGCAACATAAAATCTGTAAAGGAACATTTTAACTAAGCTCTATAATTTGAGGTGTGGTTACCTATGCAGCCATTATATTACAATTGTGTGTGCTGTAAGGTACAATTACTGCTACCTTCCTGACACAGGGTATTTATTAATAGTCCAACTTGTTCCTAGTTTTTGGTTTAAGTTATTTTTATACATTTCACACATTAAAAAAAAAAATTGCTTCCTCTGCTTAAAATGAAGCAGTCCAGACCCCGTAATCATATTTTCTTCCTTGCCTTCACAAACCATACCAATTTGCTATCATTTGGTCCAGTGCTAAGATATTATTATTTCTTGAATGAGAAGAAAACCTGTTTATGAATATATTTAAAATTCATTCTTGAGGTCGTATCTGGAAATCAGAAATTATTTTCAATTACCTGAAATAATTTTTGACGATACTGTTAATAAAAGCCCAGAGTTAGAGGCACCTGGGTGGCTCAGTCAGTTGAGCGTCTGACTTCTGCTTGGGTCATGATCTCACAGTTCATGAGTTCCAGTCCCATATCTGGCTCACTGCTGTCAGCACAGAGCCCACTTCAGATCCTCTGTCTCCCCTTTTCTGCCCCCTCCCCCATTCACGCTCTCTCTCTCTAAAAAATGAAAATTTTAAAAATAAATCAAAAAATAAAAATAAAAACCCAGATTTAAATTCTCTATTCAAAAGGCTACTCACTATTAGATTTGTATTTTTATCACAATGCACGTAATGTATATTCACTGCCCCAAAAGAAACCAGAATTGTCAATACTAAGATACTTTCACTGCCACTACGTATTATAGAGATATACTGGGAAGAAAGGGCTATTATATGCATTATAATTAGTCAATCCGACTGGCAAAAGATAGATAAAATTCTATAAGCTATGAATAGGGTGAACACAAAATGACCAAAGCAGGACTTTTTTGATCACAAAAATAGGCACTATTGATGACATGCCAGAACAGAGACACAAACCACAACTGACCGGGGTCTATGGAGACCTATGGTCACCTTATCCAAAAAGTAAAGGCTCACCATTTCCTGCCAATGCTCGCCTTTCTGGATTTTTCCTGCATTGCCAGTGACATGTAACTTACCATCAACTAGAAGTTTTTATCATTAAAGCCACCTTTGATATCATTCTTAGTTTTACAACAAAGGGGTGAGTCAGCAAGGCTAGAGGAGTAGAGGAGTCGAAACCAGGAAAGGAAAGGAGATGTCAATACATTGCACAGGGAACCAAACGTACAGACAAAAACCACACTTAGCAAACGGAATATCAGTAGGGGTAGGAAGCAAAGATGAAGAGATTGTCCAGCAGAATTAAATGGGCAAGCCCAAAATACAGAAAAAAAGTACAGGTAAGCTTAACGTATACTGTACTAAGAAGAATCTGGAAAACTCTACCTTCATAATCTTAATATTCTTCAAAGACCCACTCTAAACCTAGTAAATCAAAACCTACGTTTTTATAAGATCCATAGGTCATTCTCAAGCACATCAAAGTTTAAGAAGAGCTATTTTAAAATACACTGATATAAAAATATCATTCTCTTATTTATGCCATTTTTAGTATACACTTATACTCGTTTAAAAATAGAGATTAGGAAAATTCAGAAGCCTAAGAAATAAATTTTCTGTATTCCCTACAAAGAACTTTCCAGAGATTTTTTGTTTCGCTTTTTTAATGTTTTTTACGAATTTATTTTTGAAAGAGAGAGAATACAAGTGGGGAAGGGGCAGAGAGAGAGAGAGGGAGACACAGAACGTGAAGCAGGCTCCAGGCTCTGAGCTGTCAGCACACAGCCTGACATGGGGCTCGAACTCACATACCGCGGGATCATGACCTGGGCCAAGGTCACTTAACCAACTGAGCCACCCAGGCACCCCAGAGGGTTTTTTGTTTTTTTTTTTAATAATTTCTTCATCAACTAGACTAGAAATATATACCAGCTTATACTTCTTTAGAATAGTATAAGAGAGCATCACACAGCTTACCTATTCTTAAATCATTCTTTAGGGAAAAAAAGCTATCAAAAACCCAAGAAAAAGAAGAATTTAGAATTTAGGTAAGGTGACTATAATTTACATCTGTGATAATGAGGTTATTTTGGATTCTTTAACAATTTAAATGAAGGGATCAAATGATGGAAGGTTCACTTTGCCGATACAGATTTTAGAAAAATATGAAGCTAAACAACAGACTAATCCTCATCTTAATGGCCATCTTTCTACAAAGAATCACCCGAGATTAGGTAATTACCTTTACAGCTAACTTATTCTTTTAAAATAACAAAAAGACTAGGTTTAATACATTTGATGATTAAAATAAGACAAAGTGTGTTTTCTGTCCACATATGTGGCAGGAGGGAGTGAGATGGGAGGAAGGTATACATACTTACGGCCTAACGGACAGGGGATTCCAATGTGGAAAGGTCTTAAAATGATTGTTAAAAGCAACCATTTCAGAGCTCCACATCAGAACACAAAGGGCATACAGGAAATGTAGTAAGCCAACAACTGTTACCTTTAAAGGATAAACTATCTGGCCTTCCACAAAGAGTCACTGAATCACAGATTTTTTGTTGTTGTTGTTGAACTGGAGAGACTGTGAAGATCACATAACATAATCTGTTACATCTTAGATGAGAGACACAACAGAAGCCCAGGGAGGACAAATGATACATGTGGATCCCAAATCAAATTAACAAATATTTACTGAACACCTACTACGGATAAAACACTATTCCAGGGCGCCTGGGTGGCGCAGTCGGTTAAGCGTCCGACTCCGGCTCAGGTCATGATCTCACGGTTCGTGGGTTCAAACCCCCACATCAGGCTCTGTGCTGACAGCTCAGAGCCTGAAGCCTGCTTCGGATTCTGTGTCTCCCTCTCTCTCTCTGCCCCTCCCCCACTCGAACTCTGTCTCCCTCTGTCTCAAACATAAATAAACATTAAAAAAAGTTTTTTTAAATAAAAAATTTAAAAATAGCACTATTCCAAAGGCTACAGAAAATACAAGTAAGTAAGTGTAGCATTAGATCCCTTCAAGTGGATCCCCTTCCAGTCTCTGCTTCCCAGGTTAAGTTACCTGCACAGAACCCTCTGACGTTACCAATATTCTTTCCTATATTCTAGTTAGGGGTTTGAACACTTGGGTCCACAGGCTAAATTGGGTTCATGGCCTGTTTTTGTAAACAGAGTTTCACTGAAACACAGCACATTCATTTGCAGATCATCTAGGCCCCTTTTGCCCCACAAAGTCATCGCGAAGTATTTGTGACATAGACGTGTGGCCTGCAAAGTCTACAACAGTTACTATCTGGACCTTTCCGGAAGAGTTTTGCCAACCCATGTTCTAGATCATTACTTGTACGACTTGGGGATTTTGTTTGGGTTTTTTTTGTTTGAAGCTACTGGAAGGTTAGTTTTGCCTCAGGAACCACTGCCCACCGAGCAACGTGCTAGATGGTTTCAAAGGAAAAGCCAGGTGCTAAATATGGCAACTGACAGCAGCTCTCAGAAACAAGTAAAAACTTGCTCTGGTCCATAGAAGACAAGAATCAAAGGAGAGAGGACTCTAAAATCCAACAAACATTTACTAGCTGCCTACTAAGTACTTGGCATTGGGCTAGGCTCTGGAGCTACTCACATAAGATCAAGTCTATTCACAAAGAATTCACCATCTGGTAAAAGAAACAACACGTTTGTATTAAATGGAATAGCAGAAGCTAGTGGACAATGAGTTAGAGTCCTGACACAAAGAATAATTAACTGAGCTGGGGGAAAGGGAAATGATTCAACCCCAATGTTGGTCATGCAGAGACCTTCAGCTCCAGTTCCAGGACAGGGCCAGGGAGAAAGGCTTAGATCCACAGGTGCCTCAACCCAAGGCGACCGCCTGTATATGGGTGGAGTTAACCCTTGGCCTTTTTGCTGCTTCCCGAACTCCCTTTATAGCACGCTTTATTTTTTGTTGAACTTTTCTAGTATATTCCTTTAGTTACATTTTAAACTTACACTCAGCTTCAGTCATCTTTACGTCTTTTACTGAGCTCTTTTTAAACTTCATCTTTATTTTCTTCAGTGCCTTCTGACAGACATTATTTATCACCTTTTTTGCCTTTTTATGCCTTTATGATTTCAGTATGTTTTGATTAACATTTATTTAGTTGTATATTTTTCTTATCTCCTTTGTTTCAACTATCTTATCCCAGACATGATACCTTCAGTTGACAGGAGGAATTGTAATATTTTAAAAACGAGTATCACCACACCAGTACTCTGGAATGAATAGCAGTTCTGTGATTAGAAAACGGCAGAGAACACGGGACAGAGAGAAAGCTATTCCCGACCCCTTAAAAAGGGAGACAGATGCATCTTTATTTCAATTAAGTGTCTTGCAAGTCCTTTCTAAAGGCCAAAGTAGTAAAACCCTGACCCTAACTGAAGCCATGCTTAACAGTGCCAATAAAAGAGAGAGAGAGAGAGAGAGAGAGAGAGAGAGAGGAGAGAGAGAGGGAGGGGCAAACCACAAGAGACTCGAGAATAAACTGAAGGTTGATGGAGGGAGGGAGGTGATAGATGGGCATTAAGGAGTGCACTTGTGATAAGCACTGGGTGTTGTCTGTAAGTGATGAATCACTAAATTCTACTCCTGAAACCAGTATTACACTGTATGTTAACTAACTAGAACTTAAAGAAAAAATATATGTGTATATATACACACACACCCACGTAACAAGGAGACAGTCTAAAGTGACCCTTCTTATGAAGTGTTAGGCTAACTTTAAAAACAACCAAGAGAAATTACAAGGTCATGTTGCCGCACTAACTTCTAAAAACCTTTGTATGTGGATCACACACTCACTTAGCCGTGGTTATCTGGATGAGCACACGCTGTGGACAAAGAAGGAAGCACAGGAAAAAGTGTTGCAGCACAAGCTCCTGTGAACTGTCACGTAGCTAGCTATAAATCACAAGCTCAAGTTTCTGGAATTATGCACAATAAAAGACCTAGATCCAAATTCCTAGAGTATTTTCTATGATGCAATGATCCAAGGACAAGTTCCAGTTAAATGTGATTCATCTACCTCCAAGGTTTTTTATAAATAATAAAAGCCACCGTGCATTATTAAACTATGTGTCAATTCTGCTGCCATCTTTTACAATCTTGAAAGCAATGCTACAAAAGAAGCTATCACTCAAATGGATAAGTGAGGTTAACTGGCCTAGAGAGAGAAAGCAGACCAGTCAAGGGCACGCAGCCAGCGACCACGGGAGCTCAGCTCAGATGGGTCAAAGCCCCACTCCAACTCCTTCCAGAGTACTTCACTGCCCCTCTCCTATCATGCCTGTAGTAGGTCTTCCCAATAGCTCTCCTCTATTATGAGAATGCTCACAGATCCAGACAAGGTGTAAATGTTGGTAAGGCTTCTACATCCTTCAATGATTACGGCTTGAAAAGTACTCCAAAGGCTTTCATAAATAAGGGACCCTGCTTGATTTCATGACACTATGAGAGCCCAATGCTTCCAAATCCCACTTGTATAAGCAAGAAAAATTCCTGAACTCCTTCACACATTTCCACAAATTATCATTTGGGTCAGACCAGAAATTCCAGAGCAGACTGATTATTATTTCAAGCTCAGGTTCTTCGAGGACATTGCCTTGCCCAACATCCTTTTTATCACATTTGAATTCCATACGTTTCTCCAATCTCTTTAGGTCTGTTCTCACTACAAGCATGAGAAGTACCAGAGGAAAACTTCATCTCAATTTTCTCCCAGGACTTTCTCTAACCTCCCTATTAATAGTCCAGTCTCACATGAAGATATAAATCACTCTTTACCCATCCCGTTCCCTTCTAAAAAGAAACTGGCCTGCCTTGGTATTCCTCTGCCCAATACAGGGCATATCAAACAAAAATGAGCTATTCTGGAGATACAAAATCTAATGACTAAGAGCTATGGATCTGCAAAAACAAAACTGAAAACGGATCACTTATTAAATAGGAAATCCAGTTAGTAACACTATCCCCTTTTCTTTACTAGTCAAATATAGACGGCAGCCTTTAAAACTCAACCACGAGGCATTTGGAATTTTACAGCAAGTGCTACATTTTACTTTGTCCCTGCTAGGGAACTATGCCGAATACCTCAAGAGAGGCATACTAGTATACTATTTAAATGTTTATTATCCCATGGAGTCATTAACACTTTGTAATGAAATGGAATGGTATCCCAATGTGTGTCTCTTAATTGTTTTTGTAAAAGTCACGTGAAACGGCTATTCACTTAATCAGCTTATGTAACCAGAGTGGTATAAAAATAATTATCAACTAGTCATCAAAGTGAAACACAGGGTCTCAAAGAGTAAGGCTTTCTATTGGAATTAAAGTTTTTTTCCTACTGAAATACAGCTCTTAATTAAAATGAAACCACCAAAAAGGATATGTTCTTTAATAGCACAATTAAATATGATAGATGCACCACTCTTTTAAAAAATAGATTTCATACATAACAATTCCACATCAAACACTGCAATGAGATGGAGGGCAGGGAACAAATGCCTGACTCTACACCAACGACCACCATGCAGTAGCTAGAAAACCTAAAATAATTTGCTTAAGCCACTCTGAAGTTTTAAAACTCTGTATAACAACCTTTCTCGGGGCGCCTGGGTGGCTCAGTCAGTTAAGCGTCTGACTGCAGCTCAAGTCATGATCTCACAACTTGTGAGTTTGAGCCCCGCATTGGACTCTGTGCTGACAGCTCGGAGCCTGGAGCCTGCTTCAGATTCTGTGTCTGTCTGTCTGTCTGTCTGTGTGTCTCTCTCTCTCTCTCCACCCCTCCCCTGCTCACACTGTCTCTCTCTCTCTCTCTCTCTCTCTCTCTCTCTCTCTCTCTCAAAAATAAATAAATAAATAAACATTTTTTAAAAATTTAAAAAACAACCTTTCTTGGGGCACCTGGGTGGCTCAGTCGGTTAAGCGACCGACTTCGGCTCAGGTCATAATTTCGCGGTCTGTGAGTTCGAGCCCCGCATCGGGCTCTGTGCTGACAGCTCAGAGCCTGGAGCCTGTGTCAGATTCTGTGTCTCCCTCTCTCTGACCCTCCCCCGTTCATGTTCTGTCTCTCTCTGTCTCAAAAAATAAGTAAACGTTAAAAAAATTTTTTTTAGAAACAACCTTTCTCACAAGGTTTTCAGAAAGACTTGGAGAATACTTGCTCATTCAACCAGTATTTATTGAGAAACTATTACGTTCCAAGCCCTGGAACACATCAGTAGGCAGAGGAAACTCTATGCTCAACTTACATTCTACTTGAGGGAGAAAGAGAACAGGTATGCATTAAACAGGTAGACAAAACAGACCACTTAAGTTATGGGTAAAACAAAACAAGGAAACAATGCCCAGAATACAGAAGGTGCTCAAAAGCTTCTTCCATCCGTAATGTTGATATATACTCAGTCCTGTTCAACGTGTCATTACCTCTGTTCTTGGTGAATTATAAAAATCAATCTTATACTATATTTACACTCACTTATTCTTGACTCAAAACAGAATGAACAACAACAAAATTAAGGTTGATTCCATCAGAATAAAAATAACCCAATCTTGGAGATGCAAGGACTTTGCAGCTGTCACAACAGAAGCCTGTGGAAACACACTGCCTGATTCTTAGGATCTGACTCATGACCAAGCCTAATAGTCATTGTTCTTTAGTGGTCAGACAACATTGTAGTATATTCTCGATCAGCGAAGGGCATTTTCTCCCCACCAACTTTTATGCCTGAAGACAGATATTATGTACACAATTCTACTAATATCTCATCAGTGAAATCAGTCTTTGATCACATTAGAACTCTACACCAAAAATATATGGATATTTAAGCACAGTTATGAATAAGATTACATCCCATGAACACCTTGGGTCCTTTTTTTTTTTTTGTAATAAAGAATTTGGGGCAGAAAATAAGCAATTTACTTCTTTAACAAAATTGCAATATTACACAACTATATGGCGTTATGTAATAGTAGTAGTAGGAGTTCCTCTACTATAAATTGTAACTATTAACTAATCATATAATCAAAAATCGCCATTAAAGTTGGAATCAGGGGAAACAAAGATCAATAGGTCCACTGAAGGTTTTATTTTAACTTAAAATATAAAGTCCATGGT
Source organism: Herpailurus yagouaroundi (assembly GCF_014898765.1). Classification (NCBI taxonomy): domain Eukaryota; kingdom Metazoa; phylum Chordata; class Mammalia; order Carnivora; family Felidae; genus Herpailurus; species Herpailurus yagouaroundi. Next base: position 127,362,146 of record NW_024412376.1, on the reverse strand, counting down.
TTATTCCTGGCATTTTGATATAGTGCCAAGTCCTTAAGGTGAATTTGCTGATCACAGCACTGTCTGCCTTGCCCAAAATCCAACCCATGGACATCGTCTATGATTTCCAATTTCAATTTCCTCAAAGTGGAGAGGGAAGTTGAAGGTATCTGATGGAAAGATCCTTCCAGTCTTACACCCTTCTCTGACTTGCATGTAGCTCAAGAGCACTTTTAATTTTTTAGTTTTTTAGGAATTCATTTTATGGAGTCTGACCACAGCAAACTTGTTTACACCAAAACAACCCCTTCTTTTCAGTCTCATACTTCACTGAATTAGGTAATACCTAACTAAATTGCACGATCACCATTACAAGCGTAATTGGCATAAACAGGTTCGGCTTAAAACACAGCCAACTCTTGGTAAGCCCACACAACCCAACCTGTTGGGTGCAAAAATGGTGGGAAAGGCTTTGGACAGTGTGCAGTGTCAGCCACAGGCATCTGTAAATAGGTTTTACAGAGAAACAGAGGATTTCTGGCAAATCCAGTCAGCTGTTTGAGAATGTCTACAAAATTCTTAAAATGTCATGTTGACTTAATATCCAGAGACAGTTACAAAGTGAAAAAAATTACCAAATGCAAAGAGAAATGTTCAAAATATCAACCCTGAAAACACCTTTAAATTCTACGCATATTTTTGTGAAGGAAACTCCAAATATCTATGAACACTTCTAGGGTCGAAAAGTACCAGGAAAATTTCTGTATATTGCAGATTGGCTTATTCTCAATTGATTCTCTCACAAAGCATAGTTATCAGTCCATATTACAATCTTGCCTAACATCCCTTAAAATGACATTTTCCATTTTGAGTTAACAAGTAAATAACTCGGCACCTGATACAAGTACAAAGAGAGATTCCACACCAGTTTCTCTCCAAAGAATAGTTCCTTCTCTGTATTAGTGATATGAAATCTCTTGATAACCTTGATCTCTCCTTTTATTACATGAACAAAACTGTAACACCCCTTAGAACTGCACCCAGTCATATCTGCGTGACTTCTGGCTAAACTACTGCATTATCTCTATCCCAGAACCACCAGAAAACAGGAAGTAAAATTCACTCAAGCTGAGTTGCAAGCAACCTATTTGCAGACGGCTGGGAATCATGTGTGTCTTATTCTTATCTACAATATAAATTTAGTATCACATCTTGAGATTCAAGAAAAGGAATTTGATCAGTAACTTGAAATTGAAGAACCAGACATTTTAAAACCAAATCTCTCTACAGAAATTGCCAAAGAAGTCCTGTAAGTTAATTTTAAGTCACTCTATAAAGCTGAATTTGTTTCTAATATTTTGAAACTTATTTATTTATTTGTTTGTTTATTTAAGAGACAGAGAGGGACAGAGTACAAGCAGGGGAGGGGCAGAGAAAGGGAGGCACAGGATCCAAAGCAGGCTCCAGGCTCTGAGCTTTCAGCACAGAGCCTGATGCGGGGCTCACAAATTGCAAGATCACGACCTGAGCTGAAGTCGGACGCTTAACCGACTGCGCCACCCAGGTGCCCCAAACTGAATTCTGTTCTTGAAGAGAAAAACTGGGCAATAGTTATTCCACAAAGAACCTGTAGCCTCTGACATTTCAAACAGATTCTTCAGCACTCCATGATTCTGCTTTGCTTTTGACCACTATTGGTAAAAGGATAAATACTAGGGAAAATTCTTAACCATTGAGTGCTTACTTGCAAATTAATATAAATTACAAATCTTATTATTACACTTTGTAACGTGTGTGCTGTATTCAAAAATGTGTAAAATAGTCTTAAAAAAAAAAAAAGGAACCATATTAAACAAATGGACACAGCAGAGACCATTTAAGCACCAAGTCCAACCATGCAGTCCTTGGTACGGTAAGGAAACTAAGATAATTCAAGACTGAACACTAAAGTAAATTTTTAATAGCTTAAATGACTGCACATATAAATATATTCATAGGTTTCACATATGCATACACTGTTGAACACAAAACTAAGGGCTGAATGACTTACAGATTTTAATTTAAATGTTTATTTATTTATTGAGAGAGACAGCGAGAGAAAGAGTGTGCACCAGTGGGGTTGGGGAGTAGAGAGAGAGAGAGAGAGAGAGAGAGAGAGAGAGGAAGAGAATCCCAAGTAGGCTCCACACTGTCAACGTAGAGCCCGTCCCGGGGCTTGGTGTCACGAACCAGGAGATCCTGACCTAAGCCAAAATCAAGAGTCGAATGCTGAACCAACTGAGCCACACAGGTTCCCCTACAAATTTTAATTTGAATTAAGACACACTAATCCATCAGTGGCCTCACCTTTACTTCATCCACCCAAATATGTGAAGAGCATAAAAATGACTTCTAACCATTACATTGTAAATGCCAACATAAATTTCTTCTGAAAACTTAAATTCCCTTCTCCTTTCTTTTACACAATTGATATTTTTAAAACAAAATATACGGTTTCTCATAAATATGACCCTATTTTTTAAACTGACAAGAAATAGGGAGAATACAAAAAAACAGGGACAAGCCCTGCCCTGGGGAGCTTAAATTGAGAAATTTGTGAATGGTAACTTGGCATTGTGTATTCAAATTTAAAATGTACAAAGAAATTTATACTGAGAAGTAATCATACAGAGGTAAAAAGTGATATAAATGAATATTTGTTACATAATTATTTTTAATAACTAAAAATTAAAATCATTCTAAATGTTCATCAGTTTAAGACACTGATTGAATAAACTATTATATACAACAACGGAGAGCACTTTAAGTGAGACAGAGAGATGTTTATGATGTATTAAAAGAAAAGGCAAGTATCAGAGGAGTTTGGATAGTAAATCTCATTTTTAAATTCTAGAAATAAAAATGTGCATGTGCATATGAAAATATGCATAGAAAACAGCTATAAAAAACTTAAGAGAGCTTACAGAAACTCTTCTTTCTACTAAATATCACATTAATTTATATGAGCAGTTATTTATTCCCTAAGATTAAAAAGTTCATAATCATGGGAATGCAAGCTGGTACAGCCACTCTGGAAAACAATATGCAGGTTCCTAAAACTAAAACTAGAACTACCCTATGACCCAGCAATTGCACTACTAGGCATTTATCCACGGGATACAGGTGTGCTGTTTCAGAGGGACACATGCACCCCCATGTTTATAGCAGCACTATCAACAATAGCCAACAATAGCTAAAGTATGGAAAGAGCCCAAATGCCCATTGATGGATGAATGGATAAAGAAGATGTGGTATATATATATACAATGGAGTATTGCTCAGCAATCAAAAAGAATGAAAGCTTGCCATTTGCAACTATGTGAATGGAACTGGAAGGTATTATGCTAAGTGAAATTAGTCAGTCAAAGAAAGACAAATATCATATGACTTCACTCATATGAGGACTTTAAGAGACAAAACAGATGAACATAAGTGAAGGGAAACAAAAATAATATAAAAACAGGGAGGGAGACAAAACAGAAGAGACTCATACATATGGAGAACAAACTGAGGGTTACTGGAGGGGTTGTGGGAGGGGGGATGGGCTAAATGGGTAAGGGGCACTAAGGAATCTACTCCTGAAGTCATTGTTGCACTATATGCTAACTAATTGGGATGTAAATTTTAAAAAATTAAAAATAAAATTTTAAAAAGGTCATAATCATACAAAACATTTTAACATTTTAAAGTGTTTTAATCAAAAATGTAAAAACTTAGAGCATTTTTCCATATTCTTCCTAAAGGATTTTCCTGTCTTATATTTGCCAGCTGCTATACACACAGCTGATTTTTCTCTTAATTTATAAGAAATACTATTCTCTCAGACTTTAAAAGACACCAAATTCAATATTGCTGGATTAAAGAAAACAAAGATACTATGACACAAAATAATCATTATATTCAAAGATGTGACTTTTTTGATATTTTATTCCAAATAGTCACTATCTTTAGAACAAAGAGTGGGATATATATATATATATTTTTTTTTTGTAAGAATGGGATATATTTTTTAAACAAAATAAGTGGCTTCTATAGTGATAGATAAAACCTGTATCTTAATTTTCATTTACATATCCCATAGGTTGTACCAGTAACATTGTTTCAATAAATATAATACTTTGTTCATCAAAATATTTTCCAAAGATCACCAAACTTTTTACTGTATTAATGGCTTCATCTTGATCCATACCATCAATATTTCTCCATCTAAACTCAAAACAAAAACTTGGATACTATAAAAAAAATTAGATCAAATAGACATTTACGATATTAAACATTTTTAATAAACTTGATCTTCAAAACAAAAACGTATGCTCGTTAGAACGGTACTTAGAAAAATAATTTTCCTTTCCTAAAGTATTTTAAAGAATTGAAAATAGTACATTTTTACTTTACCTAGTTGGTGATGCTGGTGTTTGTCACAATTAGTGTGACAGAAATGGATTCCATCTTTCTCATCTACAATCTTCTCTGATGAAAGTAAACTAAGACGTTTCATCTTAAGTAATCTTGGGGAGCTTTCCCGAAAACTATCTCTAGTGTCCAAAACCACATCTCCCGAAAGAATGGGAGGAACGACTCTCTTTAAAAAATCCATTTTAAGGTTCTTCTGCATTACTAGATCCAAAAGCACACAGAAAGATGGTTGCACCAGCTTCCCGGTGAGAAGGGAAGGTACATTCTTTGTGTCAAAGAGCAAAAAACTGTCATTGTGTACTTAGGTGGTGCTAAATGCCAGCAAGTCAACTGCCAGCTGTTTTGAAGCTGATTTGGACACCATTTGCTGTTCGTACTGATAACAGGCCAAACAGCTAGAGACCATGAAACTGCACTTCATATACACATCTAGTGTCCGTGTACAATGGGTGTTAACGGCCATACTGAGACCATAAAATATTTAGCGTCCTCATCTAGACTTTAAAACCTATGCTGTGATAATGTTCAGGCAAATTTACTTTCGTTTGAGGCGTGTCTTTCTTTTAAAGAAACTTCCAGCAAAAGAGCAAAACAGTAACTTGAATTTCAAAAGATAATTCTTATCATTCTGAAAATTCCCTGATCACCTCAGAAACATCAAGTGTTATGGGACGTTGAAAGGAGTGTTTTAAACTTTACACTGTATTGTGAACATTCTAGTGTACTTTTAAACACAAAATCTTCTCCTTACAGTCAATCGTAATGATCAATAGTAGCAATGAAAACAGTGGCATGAATTACCAAGAAAAGATGGATAACTTAAAAATACATGGATCTGAGAATATAAAGTTGAAGAATTTAAAGTATACTTATTTAGTTCTATAATCCCGGAAATCAACCTTACATAATTTAATTCCAAATAACTGAGCATTCTACTAAATATTTTAAAATAGCAAAAGGCAGATGATCCTATGGTCTTCACATCACCCAGAAGCACAACAACATATGCAAGTGAAAGGTGCCTATGTAAGAATTTGGGAACTGAAATCAGTATCTTCTTTTCTCCTTTCCTTTGCCTGCCCTCTGGTGGGGTACTAAGTAAGCAAGAAGGACATAAAAATACAGAAGGATCAGATAAGGCATAAACTCCCTAAATAATCAAATTTAAAACTTTGAAGGATATACATGTTAATCATGAAAAATAAATAAATGTAATTCACCCAGTGAAACACAAGTACAATCTCCTTCTTCTAATAGTCAACATGAAGAAAGTAATTTACATATTTTAAAAGATGAAGCATAAAAGAGTCTAAATAGGCATCAGAAAAAATTGTCATGTATAGGAACACTTGCTCAGTCAGAAGAGCATGTGACTCTCGATCTTGGGGTTGTTATGTTCAAGCCCCATGTTGGGTGTAGAGATTACTTAAAAATTAAAAAAGTCTTGGGGCGCCTGGGTGGCGCAGTCGGTTAAGCGTCCGACTTCAGCCAGGTCACGATCTCGCGGTCCGTGAGTTCGAGCCCTGCGTCGGGCTCTGGGCTGATGGCTCAGAGCCTGGAGCCTGTTTCCGATTCTGTGTCTCCCTCTCTCTCTGCCCCTCCCCCGTTCATGCTCTGTCTCTCTCTGTCCCAAAAATAAATAAACGTTGAAAAAAAAAAATTAAAAAAAAAAATTAAAAAAGTCTTATACAAAAACCTGTAATGTAAAAACAAGCAACTTTCTGGTCCTGAATTGCTGAGTGTAATCCTTATTAAACACTTATTCTACAACACATTAATTATGGTGTAGAATCAATTTTTTTTTATTTCATTCATTTAAAAGGTAATAATTGAAGGTCTCTACATGCAAGGCAGTAAATAATACATTAGTAAAGTTCAGGGAAATTTTAGAGGATTTATTAACACATATCCTGTCTCAGGGAATCCTACAGTAAAAATGAGGGAAAAACAAGGAAATCAAATGAAAGACTAAAGCAGGACCATACTTACTAGAACACAAGTTGACTTTAAAAAAAAGACTTCTAAGATGTTCTCTTAACCCTTGAGCATAAAAGGATAAAAATTCGGGGCGCCTGGGTGGCGGCAGTCGGTTAAGCGTCCGACTTCAGCCAGGTCACGATCTCGCAGTCCGTGAGTTCGAGCCCCGCGTCAGGCTCTGGGCTGATGGCTCGGAGCCTGGAGCCTGTTTCCGATTCTGTGTCTCCCTCTCTCTCTGCCCCTCCCCCGTTCATGCTCTGTCTCTCTCTGTCCCAAAAATAAATAAAAAACATTGAAAAAAAAATTAAAAAAAAAAAAAGGATAAAAATTCGTATCCGAACAGCCTATTCCCCCCACACAGAAAAAAAAACAACAGGTCAGAACCATAATCCATATGCCTCAGTACCGAGAAGCTGTCACTGTGTCTTCCGGGATCTTCTCCCCGCCTTCCCCCTAGGATCTCATATTCTTTACAACTCCTGTTAGTGGTTCTCCTTGGGCCCCGATGCAGGTCCTCCTTATCTTATGGATCCCAGAAACAGTGGTTTATAGCAGGCTGATTATAGAGGGCAAGTTACCTCCATGTTTGCTCATGATATAGAGGACAACCACCTGTGTCTCCATTAACCCCATTGCTCTAAGCTGCACTTTCATCTGGGGAAAGGACAGGCAAGGCTTGGGTGTTACAGAAAAAAAAACAAAAACAAAAACTAAAAAAACCCACAAGATATTACTCAGATTTCTTTCATTCCACAAATATTTGCTGAGCAGCTTTACAATGGCCTGTGCAAGGGCATTGAAAATAGGTCTCTGTCCCCAAAGAGCTTACTATTTACTTATGGAGGGAAAGAAACCCTCACAACTGCAGAACTTCCTGTAGGGTGGCCAAAGCTTTGTTAAGTCTGAATTGCAATTCAATTTCCTCTGCCTAATCTATTTCCTAACCTCCTCTCTTTACAGGTGTTGATCCCCAATGAACATCCTGGAAGCCAAACTCCTTTTCACCATCAGCTTCGGGAAGATCCATCCTGAGACATATAGCAAGGGGAAAACAAGGCATTCCAGAGGCAAGACTGTACCCATTACTAGCTGAATCTGTGAGCAGGAAATGCCATAAAGCCTTGTTGCATGTTGATATTTCTAAGATCTTTGGTTGGTTATCACAACTTCCATCTCCTGCCACAGTAGTCGGGATTAAAAAATTATAGAAGCTCCTGGGTAGCTCAGTCAGTTAAGTGTCTGACTTTGGCTCAGGTCATGATCTCATGGTGGTTGAGTTCGAGCCTTGCATCAGGCTCTATACTGTCAGCACAGAGCCCACTTGGGATCCTCTGTCTCCCTCTCCCTCTGTCCCTCCCCAGCTCACACACACGCTCTCTCTCTCAAAAGTAAACAAACATTAAAAGAATTCTAATAGAAGCTAGTGGCTCAAATATAGCATTTAAGAATCTTTTTAGCCTTCATAGTCACTATTTAGCCTTTAGAATATTGGTATAATCTTACCGGAGAACTTAAGACAGTAATTTCTTGGTGGTAACTTGAGTCATCTAATCCTGACTGTGGGACTCTTGAGTAGTTTTGAGAGTTAAGCATTTAGGTGCTAATCATCCAAGATTCAAATAAATGGCTTCAGCTCTAAAGAAAAACAAAATACAAGATTTATACATAAGACATGCTTATAAGTACATTTGTTGCTCATATCCATCTTAATTTCTGAATACATTATATAGCAGTGTCACCTAGTGTTCCCAGTATCCTTTGAACAATGTCGCATTAGATTTGTTCTAAATCTTTATCACAAAAAAATTCAAACTAATGCAAAATTATTCAGAATAGTATAATGACTCCACCATTATAAACTCCCAGCAAATCATGTTTCATTGATATCTCCTACCCACCCCTCAACCCCTCTACCACCACTCTGGATTATCCTCAAACAAATTCCTGACATTATACCACTTCATCTGTAGATATTCTGTATGTATCTCTAAGGTAAAGATTTGCTTTTTCCAAAAACCTGCTAGAACTGATTCATGATTTCAGCAAAGTCACAGGATATAAAATCAATGCACAGAAATTGGTTGCATCTCTATACACCAATAATGAAGCAGCAGAAAGGGAAATCAAAGAATTAATTCCACTTACAATTGCACCAAAAATCATAAAATACCTAGCAATAAAACTAACCAAAGAGGTGAAAAATCTATACACTGAAAACTACAGAAAGCTTATGAAAAAAATTGAAGACACAGAAAGATGGAAAACTATTCCATGTTCATGGATTGGAAGAAAAAATATTGTTAAAATGTTGATACTACCCAAAGCAATCTACATATTCAATGCAATCCCTATCAAAATAACACCAGCATTCTTCACAGAGCTAGAACAAACAATCCTAAAATTTGCATGGAACCCCAAAAGACCCCAAATATCCAAAGCAATCCTGAAAAACAAAACCAAAGCTGGAGGCATCACAATTCCAGACTTCAAGATGTACTACCAAAGCTGTAATTGGGATGCCTGGGTGGCTCAGTAGGTTGAGCGTTCGACTTCAGCTCAGGTCATGATCTCACAGTTCAAGAGTTCGAGCCCCACATCGGGCTCTGTGCTGACAGCTCAGAGCCTGGACCCTGCTTCAGATTCGGTGTCTCCCTCTCTCTCTGACCCTCCCCCGTTCATGCTCTGTCTCTCTCTGTCTCAAAAATAAATAAACATTAAAAAAAAAAACAACAAAGCTGTAATCATCAAGACAGCATGGTACTGGCACAAAAACAGGCACTCGGATCAATGGAACAGAATAGAAAACCCAGAAATGGACCCACAAATGTATGGCCAACTAATCTTTGACAAAGCAGGAAAGAATATCCAATGGAAATAAAGACAGTCTCTTCAGCAAATGGTGCTGGTAAAACTGGACATCGACATGCAGAAAAATGAACCTGGACCACTTTCTTACACCACACACAAAAATGAACTCAAGATGGATGAAGGACCTAAACATAAGACAGGAAGCTATCAAAATCCTGGAGGAGAAAGCAGGCAAACACCTCTTTGACCTTACCTGCAGCAACTTCTTACTCAACACGTCTCCAGAGGCAAGGGAAACAAAAGTAAAAATGAACTATTGGGACCTCATCAAGATAAAAAGCTTCTGGGGGCACCTGGATGGCTCAGTCAGTTAAGTGTTCGACTTCAGCTCAGGTCATGATCTCAAGGTTCGTGAGCTCAAGCCCTGCATTGGGCTCTGTGCTGACAGCTCAGAGCCTGAAGCCTGCTTCAGATTCTATGTCTCCCTCTCTACTCCAACCTTGCTCACACTCTGCTGCTGTCTCTCTCTCTCTCTCAAAAATAAATAAACATTAAAAAAAAAATTTGTTTTAAGATAAAAAGCTTCTGCACGGTGAAGGAAACAATCAGCAAAACTAAAGGCAACCGATGGAATGGGAGAAGATATTTACAAATGACATACCAGATAAAGGGCTAGTATCCAAAATCTATAAACAACTTATCAAACTCAACACCCAAAAAACAATCCCGTGAAGAAATGGGCAAAAGACATGAATAGACACTTCTCCAAAGAAGACATCCAGATGGCTAACAGACACATGAAAAAATGCTCAACACCACTCATCATCAGGGAAATGCAAATCAAAACCACAATGAGATACCACCTGACACCTGTCAGTATGGCCAACATTAACAACTCAGGCAACAACAGATACTGGTGAGGATGCAGAGAGAGAGAGAGGGCCCTTTTTGCACTGTTGGTAAAAGTGCAAACTGGTACAGCCACTCTGGAAACCAGTAAGGAGTTTCCTCAAAAAATTAAAAATAGAACTACCCTACGATCCAGCAATTGCACTATTAGGTATTTACCCAAGGATACAGGTGTGCTGTTTCAAAGGGGCACATGCACCCAAATATTTATAGCAGCACTATCGACAATAGCCAAAGTACGGAAAGAGCCCAAATGTCCATCGATGGATGGATGGATAAAGACGACGTGGCATATATATACAATGGAGTATTACTCGGCAATCAAAAAGAATGAAATCTTGCCATTTGCAACCACATGGATGAAACCAGAGTGTATTATGCTAAGCAAAATTAGTCAGAGAAAGGCAGGTATCATAGGATTTCACTCATATGTAGAATCTAAGACACAAAATAAATGAACAGAAGGGAAGGGAAGCAAAAATAATATAAAAACAGAGATGGGGAAAAAAACATAAGTGACTCTTAATATACAGAACTGAGGGTTGCTGGAGGGGTTATGGGTGAGGGGATGGGCCAAATCGGCAAAGCGCATTACGGAAGACACTTGGGATGGGCACTGGGTATGTAGGGGATGAATCACTGGATTCTACTCCCAAAATCATTATTACATTATCTGCTAACTAACTTGGAAGTAAATTTTTAAAATTTAAAAATTGTAAAAATAAATAAAAATAAAAAAGATAAAGATTTGCTTTTGAAGCATAAGCCAATATCATTATAATATCTACAGTAAATTAATAATAAATTTCTTCATAACATCAAATGCCAAATCAATGCTCAAATTTCCTCAACTGTCTCATAAGTGTTTTCTTTTTTTTAAAGTCTGTTCCAATCCAGATCTAAACAAAATCCATACAGGCAACTGTTACTGGGTCAATTAAATCCCTTTTAATCTACAGTTTCCCACTCCCTTTGTTCTCTTTGCAGTGACACGTAATGCTTTTACTAATGTCAATGACTGAACTAACATGTCAATACCTTCATTAAGCAATAATACATTTAATATATTTTTATTTTATTTGCTAAAATAAATAGTTGGCAAAATAGTTCATATATCTACAAGGCCTAATATTTATCTCATCTACAGAGAAGTTTGAGATACATATTCTTCAAAGTCCAATTATATTAACTGAGGGAGACATGGATTATGAATTATTATACCACACCTCTAATAATGTGATGGTTACTAAGCAGGGAGTGGTCATTTTACTATACATAAGAACTCATGTGATGGTACACATTCAGTAGCGGCATTTTTCAGTAAATAGGCTACATTTTTAACTCTGGCATTGAAAACTCAAACTCACCTTCATTTTAAATTATAACTGGTTTCTTACTATTCTCTATTTAGTGAATTTAATCCTCAATCCAAGAGAAGAGACTAACTACTCTCTAAAATATTATTTTTGTACTTAACCTTTATTTAAAATTCCTTTAGCCAAGTTAGAAATATGATATTCCATTTGTTCACAGGCATAATCAACTAAATCATGACTAAAACCAAATCTGTGAAGCCAAAAAAACTGGTAAATATGAATAAGACACTAATTCATCTGCACCTATTCATAACCAATATCATTCAGACATACTAGAAATATTTTTAAAGATTTTTTTAATGTTTGTTTTTGAGCGCGAGAGAGAGTGAGCGGGTTTGGTTTTGAGAATGAGAGATAGAGGGTGAGAGACAGAATCCCAAGCATGCTCTGTGCCATCAGCTCAGAGACCAATGGTGGGGCTCGAACCCACAGAACCGTGAGATCATGACCTGAGCTGAGATCAAGAGTTGGACACCCAACCGACTGAGCCACCCAGGCACCCCTGAACTTAAGTCGAATTTTTGACTGCCCCACCAAATATTTCTTAACCTGTTAACAAAATGATATCTACAACTCTGCCAAAATTCTTGATACTAAAGTATCATCATCTTAGGTTCATGGAATCATTTCTCCCTCAAAGCAAATAAAGCTTTTATTTGCAACAGATCTTTTCTGTCCATAGTGGGAAGTACAGTCATGCAATAGTCCATGTTTAATGAAATTTAAACTTTCACTTCATCTTCTAGGACAAATCACTAAACCAGTTACCACTGGAGTACAAATCAGTTTCAGGAATACTACAACTACTTCAAAGAGGTCTGATTTGTACCAGCATGCCCAGGTCTTTCGTTTTGCTTCACTTTTGAATGAGCCTCTTGTTCAGACATAGCAAGAGCTTAAGCCAAGCTTTTTATAAAAATATGTTTTCTCTTGTAACCACGCTGTCAGGGCACTGTGTCATTTTAAGACTTCCCAATGTCCATCTAGTATTTCCAATACCTCCTTAATAGATACATAATCTTCCTATTTCCAACTTTCACTTTGGTTACCCTAGGAAATAGTTGGTTTATACCTCCTTGACCTTCTTTATGGGTTATAATCATTTTTAGCAGGGGTGGTTTTTATTGTTTTTGTTTTGGTTTGGGGTTTCTTTCTGCATGTCAATTGTTTTTTCCATCTTGTCTCCATATATTAACATGGGACTCGTTTTAATTTTCATTTCACTTGATTAATGTAAGGAGTATTTCATCTACAAAAAGAGTAATTTCTATTACTACTTTGATATTACTACTTTTCACATGGTTCAGGTCAAACAGATTAGGTAACTGTGGTCATGGTACACATGTAATCAATGGTATAGTTTCTTATTCTAAAAGAAAAAAGTCATATAAACAAGAGTGACTTGGGGAGGTCAGTTGGTATTTAACAACACTGAAGAGACTATAAATAGACAAATAGCTTTGAAGGGGCAAGGCTTTAAACCTGCAGCAAGAAAAATTATCTAGAAGCTTCCATGTGCAATAAATAAAGAGAACAATGGCCCAGCTCTGGTGCTTGGGAGGATCTCAGGTCAAATGAGGTCCTCCAAGGACAGCCTTATTTCCCTTCAGTCCAAAAGTAAAAGAGAAAGTTGAATCGGGGTTCAGATGGCACATTAACCTCACTTCCTCTCTGAACAGAATTACTAGAATTATAAAGAACAGAAATCTACAAGTTGAATGTATCTTAATTGTATCTTAATTCAAGACCCTTGAAGTGTAGGTCTTTCTTTGATAGAGAAAATAATCATCTCAAGCAAACAGAGCAAAAAAACTAAGAGTAAATGAATCTCAGTGATGTTCAGGATGATATTCTCAGTATTTGTCTGTATACCTCCTAATCTGAAAAGGAGAGTAAGGCAGTTATGGTGGCTAGCACAAAGTAGATTTCAACTCCACACGCAGAATAATTATTACATAATTGGTGAAAAGGCTGCTTCATAAAGAAATGAAGTCCCGGCTCACTGTTTTTAAGGCAAAGGTTGTTAGAAAATGCTATAAAAAGGGTTATCCCCCTGGGTAAAAAGATCAGCCTAAGTTATTTCCAAGATGCCAACTCAACACTCTAAATTTGACTTCAGGATGTATTTTACACAGTTGACTCTTGAACAATATAAGGGTTAAGGGTGCTGATCCCTGCACAGTCAAAAACCGTATAATTGGATTCCCCCAAAATTTAAATACTAATAGCCTGCTGTTAACTGGAAGCCTAACTGATAACACACAGTTGATTAACACATTATTTTGTATGTTGCATGTATTATATACTGTATTCTTACAATAAGGAGAAAAATGTTAAGAAAGTCATAAGAGAAAATACATTAACTGTACTGGACTGCCTTTATCCACAAAAATCCACATACAAGTAGACCAGCACAGTTGAAACCTGTGCTGTTCAAGGCCCAACTGGACTTGAATACTTGAATGTGTAGTGACTAGAAACTCATCAGATTTCAACTAAAGAAAGGAACCAGACTGCAAGATATGTAATCTATGAGGGCACATTCCTGCCCTTCTATTAAAATTATTCTGGGAATCTCACAAGGCCTCTTTAAATGATGCAAAAGACCAAAATGATCCAAATGTTCTGACAGCCTTTTAGAATAAGGATGCGATCATTTTCAAATAAATTTAGAATAATCACAGCTCCTATTCACAGTAGCAAAAATAATTATGGAAAATATAAAAATCCAGTAATTTTTTAAATCTGACAGAGATCTTATAAAGTACGAAAAATCTACTCACATATAATCAAATACAGGCAGCAGTTACTCAGATATCTTTCATGTCTGACTGGTAAAAATCACTAATATAAAGAACTTACAATCATCCCTTTAACAGAGAAAACTGATGGTTCATAAAATCTACAGTTCCCGTCACAGTTCAATTTTTAGAAATTCACTTTTTCTCTTATCTTAGAAATGTTCTCATTTTTACAATTTTTAAGACAGGCTTGCATTTTACCCTTCTGTCATTCTTTTTAACCTTCTCCCAAATTTCAATTTTAAAGGGTACAGAAACTTATTACACTGACTAATGTAATCACAGATCACACTATATCACCTGCTAAAAAAAATGCTGTATAATGATAGTGAGGTAAAATAAAGCTTCACTGCATATATTTCTTGCTGATGAAGCAACGTTCTCTGCAGGTAAATTTGTCAACATCTTGTTGATTTTACATTTTTAGCCAGTATCATACTAGTTGATCTAATGAAAACAATTCGCAAAATCTTCCATTCAAAAATTTAAGGGGAAGTTTTGTACAAAGGTCTCACTCATGAATGAATGAAAATAGCATCAGAGCACAACATTTTCTAATATACTGATGAATGAATATGTATGGTTTAGAATAACTTTCCTATTACATTTCCATGTTGGCATAGAAAAAAAGAAGGAATTCAATCACAAAATTATCACACGAATGTTCTCCCTACTCCTCTAGATTTAAACACCAAAACAAAAACTTTAAATAAATGTAGAAGCAGACCAGTAAAATCAATCTCACTAAATCCGGAACGTATTCCAATCTCTAACTGCTACAAATCTCTTGTTGTAACTATGCCATTCAGAAATGTACAGAAATTGTACATTGAACAAATATTGATTGGGCAGACCTACATGCCAGGAACCAGGGACAAAGGAGTGAATAAAACAGACAAAAATTCCTGACCTCCTGTCACGTTTATACTCTGATAGGAGCTTGAGTTTTTTTGGAATCGTTCCTTTGAGAATCTGAAAGACTGCTGAAGGCCTCTCCTTCTAAATGCTCATATATATCTAATTTTGCAACATATGAACCTTTCTCATCCAATTGTTTCTCATGGGTTAAGAAGCCCTGATAAAAATCCTCCTCGTGTTTATTTTCTACCTGCCGTTTATGGTAGTTTCATAATTTTACTATTCAGAGTAAAAAATAGTACTTTTTCTCCTTGAAAATATTTACGGCCTTCAAATTTCAATGTAATGTTTTTTTATTTATTCCAATTATACCTCTCACAAATTTTCAGGCTGCCAGATTACCCTTTATCTTTCTAGAAAACTCAATCCTAATGTCTTCAGTAACTTCACCAGAGAAATTTTCTGATTTCATTAATTATTCTCTAGATCCCCTTAAGTTAAAACCTCCCTCCTCCTGCACAGATCTTCTGTTAGTCTTTGAATCAAAGTCACCTACAGCATCTTTGGAAGAAGATATGCTCAAGAGAATGACAATAAAACCTTAATCACTTAACAGAAACCGTCAGCTAATTAACCAAAAATTTTGGATTTTCCTTGTCACAAAAAGAGAGTGATTCCTTAGGGGAAAAAAAAATGGGGGGGAGGGACAGAAAACAGAGGAGAAAGTCTTTTTTATTTAAAAATAACAGTTTCTGGGGCGCCTGGGTGGCGCAGTCGGTTAAGCGTCCGACTTCAGCCAGGTCACGATCTCGCGGTCCGGGAGTTCGAGCCCCGCATCAGGCTATGGGCTGATGGCTCAGAGCCTGGAGCCTGTTTCTGATTCTGTGTCTCCCTCTCTCTCTGCTCCTCCCCCGTTCATGCTCTGTCTCTCTCTGTCCCAAAAATAAATAAACGTTGAAAAAAAAATTTTTTTAAAAATAAAAATAAAAATAAAAAAATAAAAATAACAGTTTCTAGGGCCATTACAGTCTCTAATCAATGTGTTGTACCTTTTATATCTATTATTTTTGAAATGACACAATGGAAATTTCAACTAATTATGATCCTGAGGTCCTATCAGGTAAAATATCAAAGAAATTACATGCAAATTTAATGCAAATATTTTGTACATTTTGATAAAACAATATGCAATAAAAAGGTTGCTGGGCTAATCCAAGTTTTAAGTTATTCAGAAAAATGAAAAAGTAAATGGCCACAAGGTCATAACAGTATATGGCCCCACTTTAAACTCCGGTTTGTCTCTCCTATTTTTTTCTGCTTACGGTCTCTCCAGCAGGCTTAAAAAGGTCTTTTAGAAGAACAGTGATGAAAGCAAAAATCCCCCTTGATGATTAGATGACCTATTTCTCCCAAATTTATAGCCCCAAAACATCTTAAGTTTAAGGAGAAATGATCATTTGTCATATGCAATCTCACAATTTGCATCAGAAGCCTTTAAAATGTTTTATATTCTTTGATCCAGTAATTTTATGACCCTGTTTTTCTAGGAAGATAATCAGAAATGCACACACAGATTTATTTGCAAAGATGTTCACTGTACCATTATTTCTATGAGCAGAATGCTGGAGACAGGGACAAAACAAAGCACAAGTCGAAAACGATCATCGGGGTTGTGAGTCAAGCCCCGTGGTGGGTGTAGAAATTACTATAAAAAATAAATTTTAAAAAAGAGCAAAGAGTAAATGTAGAAGGATAGAATCAAATTGTCAAGGTACTCAATCTCTCCATGCTTTCATTGCCTCATCTACAAAATAAGAATAATAAAACCTCTTATGGTTATTAGGAGAATTAAGTATAAAATATGAAAAATGTTTGGGGCACGTGAGTGGCTCAGTTGGTTAAGCATCTGACTCTTGATTTCAGCTCAGATCATGATCTCACAGTTGTAGGATTGAGCCCCACATAGGGCTCTGTGCTGAGCTTGAAGCCTGCTTAAGATTCTCACTCGCTCTTTCTCTGCCCCTCTAGCCCACTAGCACACTCTTTCTCTCTCCCTCAAACAAACAAAAAAAAAAACATAAAAAAAAATAAACCTTTAAAAAAAGTTGAAAAATGTTTAGTGATTGACACAAAGTATTCAATAAATGTTTATTATTTATTAACTTATATACACTGACAGATGTGCAACACTTCAAAAAAAAGTAATAGAAGAAATAAAAATCACTGATAATTCTAACACCTAAGAAATAGCCACTACTAATTCATGTTAGTATGTGGGTTAATTTCCTTCAGGTCTTTCAATATGCCCTAGATGTTTTATAAAATCGGTGTCACATTGTATCATTTCTAGTGATTACAAAAATGTTATACTATTTTGTAAATATATTATGTGCATTTAATCATTTCACTATTATTGAGTGACGTTCTTCACTGCTATAAATAATATTGCAGTAAATATCTTAATTGGCAGTCATTGTACACATCTTTTAATTTCCCTCCAGAAAGAATCTAGAAACAATTTCTATCTCTTTTTTTATATTAAATATAATTTATTGTCAAATTGGTTTCCATTCAACACACAGTGCTCATCCCAACAGGTGCCCTCCTCAATGCCCATCACCCACTTTCCCCTCCTCCACCCCCCATCGACCCTCAGTTTGTTCTCAGTATTTAAGAGTCTCTTATGGTTTGCCTCCCTCCCTCTCTGTAACTTTTTCCCCCATTCCCTCCCCCATGGTCTTCTGTTAAGTTTCTCAGGATCCACATAAGAGTGAAAACATATGGTATCTGTCTTTCCCTGTATGACTTATTTCACTTAGCATCACACTCTCCAGTTCCATCCACGTTGCTACAAAAGGCCATATTTCATTCTTTCTCATTGCCATGTAGTATTCCATTGTGTATATAAACCACAATTTCTTTATCCATTCATCAGTTGATGGGCATTTAGGCTCTTTCCATAATTTGGCTATTGTTGAAAGTGCTCCTATAAAAATTGGGGTACAGGTGCCCCCATGCATCAGCACTCCTGTATCCCTTGGGTAAATTCCTAGCAGTGCTACTGCTAGATCATAGGGTAGATCTATTTTTAACTTTTTGAGGAACCTCCACACTGTTTTCCAGAGTGGCTGCACCAATTTGCATTCCCACCAATAGTGCAAGAGGGTTCCCATTTCTCCACATCCTCGCCAGCATCCATAGTCTCCTGATTTGTTCATTTTAGCCACTCTGACCAGACTGAGGTGGTATCTCAGTGTGGTTTTGATTTGTATTTCCCTGATGAGGAGTGACGTTGAGAAGTGTCTGTTGGGCATCTGGATGTCTTCTTTGGAAAAGTGCCAATTCATGAAGTGTCTATTCTTCTGCCCATTTCTTCACTGGATTATTTGTTTTTCAGATGTGGAGTTTGGTGAGTTCTTTATAGATTTTGGATACTAGCCCTTTATCCAATATGGCATTTGCAGATATCTTTTCCCATTCCGTTGGTTGCCTTTTAGTTTTGTTGATTGTTTCCTTTGCAGTGCAGAAGCTTTTTATCTTGATGAGGTCCCAGTAGTTCATTTTTGCTTTTAATTCCCCTGCCTTTGGAGATGTGTCAAGTAAGAAATTGCTGTGGCTGAGGTCAGAGAGGTTTTTTTCCTGCTTTCTCCTCTAGGGGTTTGATGGTTTCCTGTCTCACATTCAGGTCCTTTATCCATTTTGAGTTTATTTTTGTCAGTGGTATAAGAAAGTGGTCTAGTTTCATTCGTCTGCATGTTGCTCTCCAGTTCTCCCAACACCATTTGCTAAAGAGACTGTCTTTTTTTCCATTGGATATTCTTTCCTGCTTTGTCAAAGATTAGTTGGCCATACCTTTGTGGGTCTAATTCTGGGATCCCTATTCTATTCCATTGGTCTATGTGTCTGTTTTTGTCCCAATACCTCTACTACAAAGCTGTAAGCATCAAGACAGTATGGTATTGGCAGAATTTCTATCTCAAATAGTATGAAATACACTTGGCTTCATTCCCCCACTGACCTGTACAGAATGTAGACACACACTAGGTGTTCAAAAAAGCTGGGGCGCCTGGCAGGTTCAGTTGGTTACACATCCGATTCTTGATTTCAGCTCACATCATGATCTCACAGTTCATGAGATCAAGCCCTGCATTGGGCTCTGCACTGACAGCGTGGAGCCTGTTTGGGATTCTCTCTCTGTGCCCCTCTCTCTCTGCCCCTCCCCTGCTTATGCTCACTCACTCTCTCTCTCAAAATAAAGAAACTTGTTTTTAAAATGCTCATCTGTCTTTTTTCCACATGGGCACTTAAAAGCTATTGAAGGGTTTTTTCATTGTCACCCCTCTATTGTTTTTTGGTACATCTGCTCATCAGGTATTTCGCTTTTTCCATTTAGCCCATTTATAGGATCTCACTTTTCCTTTATATCACTCTAATATCCCAAACACAATTTGAGTGTTCAGAACTTTAGTAAATTCCCCAACAGGTGAGGATTCTACTGTATAAGTCTAGAAATGAAAGTCTGTCTTTCAGAAATACATCCTGAAATATTTACAGATGATGTTTCATGACCAAGGGATTGCATCAAAATAACTGGGAACTGGAGAAAGGGAGTGGGTAGAGATAACAAAGAGTTGATAAATGTTGAGGCTGAGGAATGGGCACATGAACATTCATTCCACTCTTCTCTGTTGAAATATTTTTTTAAACTATTTTTGGTGGGAGGAAACTTTAAATCTTTAAAAGATATAAAATCAATAAAACAATCATAGTTTAGCTTGTACCCTGGGTCTTACAGAATAATCCAATGGTTATTTTAAAAAAAGCAAGACGAAAATTATTGAAGCCAAATTCAAAAGGGAAGTAAACAACTACAGTATTTAGAATCTCTCAATTATACTTGCCAGTAATTCCCACAGATAAAAACATACTACAATGCCTTTTTCCAAACCATGGCTTCAGCATACCATGCTGATTCTCCAAAACAATATTAGTATTTATATTGTGCATTACAAGAATACAATTATGCCTCTGTATGTGCCCACATGAATATTTGATAAGTAGTTTTATTATGTACTAGTATTAAATAATCCAAATTCTCTTGGTGCTTAAATCACATCTTGGTACTAAGTTAGGCCCATCATAAAACAAAATTTACAGATTAACAGATCCACCAAAGTGGGGTTTTTTTGTACCCAGAGGCAGTGTAATTTAAAAAAACTACCTCACTGCATATCTTTTATTCAGATGAACTGTGGTAAAATACCACCTGTGTATATTTCTACCTGTGTAGCAAACAGTTTACCTTGAAGGAGGTCACAATAATAGGAGAGGACTGTATAAGGAATAAGTCACCTATCTAGGGATAAGCATATCAATGGCTGCTCCCCAGGTTTAAAACAAGGGTGAAATGGACAGATTAGAGAGTGTTTCCAAACTCTTTGTTGCAATAAAAAAATACATTGTATATAAATGTACTTATAATACATTTTATATAACAACCCAGTGTGTGTGTGTGTGTGTGTGTGTGTGTGTGTGTGTGTGTGTGTGTGTATACACACACCCACATGATATACTTGAAATAATAATCCGCAATACACTTTGGTAAATTTCCAAGCTATTTTTAAAAAGTGCTATATTCTAGTCATTACCCACTAAAACAATTTCTGGAATTCATAGTTTTAAATCCCCAGACTTAAAAAAAAAAAAAAAAATGGCCTGCATCTCCTACTGCTTACCAGCAAAGGTGGTGGGAGAGAGTACTCGAAAAGCTACACATTCCATGCCAGCCAATCACCTGCCTGCTTCAACTCCTCTCTCCCCTGCACAGAAACGGACATTATTCCATGTCTGGGAAGATGGGGGGGAAGGGGGCAGAAGGCACTGAAGAGGGCTGGATATGCACATGCACACACAACATCCAAGAGAAGAGAATCTCTTAAAGTTCTTCCTGTTCTAAAATTCTGTGGTTCTAAGAGTTGGCTCTGAGAGTAGGAGTCCCTAAAGGGTAAGAATCATCATTACATCTCCCACAGCACCTAGCAAACTGGCTTCCAAAAAATACTGAAGCATTAAATAAAGATTAAATTCAACTAATAATATGCAAACTAAGCATAAATGCAAAGGTTTCTGCCATTAAATATAGGTTTTCTGCACACTATTAAATGTAAAACTTAGTGCCAATGTATATTATTTGGAAACTCAGAAGCATAAAAATGTTAAAATATACATTGTGTATTTATTATGTATGTGTATACAGAATATCTATGTCACAAAGCAAATACTATTCTTGTTATGTTGTCCATAAATGTATAAAAACAATTCACTGTAAAGCTATTCTAAAACGCAGAATCAAATTAAACACTAACTTTTAGTTTCAATCTTACCTTTGTTTCTCTACCTGCTTCATGACACATTATTAATTAGCAAGGAAATGAGCAAAACATAGGCCTATTACATACAAAAAAGAACAGCAGAGGACTGGACAATATACAACTTTCATAATTCAACCATGATTTATAGTACTCCAAAGTTCACCAGTTGTTGGCTCAAATGGTCTCCTCTGCCTTTGTCTTAGAAGGAATATTTTCTCCGAAATAAATTTCAATGACATCAAAGTTTCTTCCTATATATATTAACTTTCAATAAATTATTACAGTTTAATTGAAGTGGGGGGGTAAAAAAAAGAGTCTACATAAAAGATTTCCAATTCTAAATCCCAGTAAAACCTTTTATAAATAAGGACAATAAAGCCAATCTTTATACCTTTTATATGATATTATAAAATGCCATGTGATGCAATAAAGGACTCTTTCTCATGATAACCTTAAAACTGTAACACAACTCACTTTCTTTCCATATGATTTACCTAAAATAAGAGAATTTGGCCAAAATTAACACAATTTCTGATTCTTTTTTTCTTAACGTTTTATTTATTTTTGAGAGAGAAATAAAGAATGCACGCACAAGCAGGGCAGGGGCAGAGAGAGAAGGAGACACAGAATCTGAAGCAGGCTCCAGGCTCTGAGCTGTCAGCACAGAGCCCGACGAAGGGCTCAGAACCACAAACTGCGAGATCATGACTTGAGCCAAAGTCGGATGCTTAACTGACTAAGACACCCAGGTGCCCCACAATTTCCGATTCTTAAATGAGGAAAATGTTTACAAATATATTTTCATTACTAAAAGAATAATGTATTTTAAGGAGCAATTCCAAATTTCCAGTTCTGGTTCGCATTTCTCACCTTTTCCCAGATTTCTAAATTTTAATTACAACTAAAATTAAACATATGTTGAAAACCCTTCATGGAGAAGGATTTGCAATGTCCTAAAGGACAAAGGATTTGAATTTCCTAAATGAAATAGAGAGTGTGTATTTGCAAAGGAGAAAGAAAGAAAAATAGGTATAACAGGATGGGGATTAGCTTCTCTAACAGGTAAAACAGGATGGGGATTAGCTTCTCTACAGGTTTTCATTAAAGAATTGTTAGAGGCAATATCGAATGATATTTATTGGACCAGTTAATGTTGAGGAGTTTCCATTAGCCAGAGGGAGACATGAACTTAACAGTGACTAATGGTCAACTCTGAGCTTCCAGAATCTGCACTAAGTGATACCGACACAACCACCACCGTCAAGGAGCTTACAGACTAGCCAGAAGAGAGACACATGTTGATGACAAGTTTCAGTGCTTTAAGAAAAGCTACCTAGGGGCACCTGGGTGGTTCAGTCGGTTAAGCGCCACCTTCAGCTCAGGTCATGATCTCACAGTTCTAGAGTTCGAGACCCGCGTCGGGCTCTGTGCTGACAGCTCAGAGCCTGGAGCCTGCTTCAGATTCTGTGTCTCCCTCTCTCTCTGCCCCTCCCCTGCTAGCATTCTTTCTCTCTCCCTCTCAAAAATGAATGAATGTTTTTAAAAAAATTTTTTTTAAAGAAAGAAAGAAAGCTACCTAAATGTGTTCAAGCTACAATCAGGTAGAAACAGTCATCAAGTGTAAGTGGAAGAGGAGACAGGGGCGACCTCACCAAGTAAGTGGGGCTCACAACCTCTGTTGCCAGAAGGTTCACTGAATCGACAATCTACAAAGATATGAATGGTTTTGTGCCTCTATTTGAGGACCTGGCTAGCCACTGATTTAAAAAAATAAAAAAAGTAAGGCTCAAAAAACATGACTATTTCACTGCAGGCCTGTGAGCTGTAACTTCCCAGTGTGACAGGCCCCAAAGTAGGGTGCTATCCTGTATCGTCCTAGTTACACAATGGTGCCTGGCTTTATCCCAGAAATGGTTATCTCGGGACTGCCTCCTCCCCACGTTTATGAAAGGAAGCACTGTGTAGGGTAAGGTTTACACTGATTGACAGTTCCTCTCGCTCTAGAAATTTATAAAAGATAATAAGCAATGTATTCAGATCAAAATCCTCTGTGTGGAAAATAACACATTTCAAAGTTAGTAACAAAACAACATTCCAAATGAGTTTGGTCACTATGGATGACCATATAGAACATGCCACAAAGCTTAATCCTTCACATTCCAGTACATCCAGTAACTCTACAAGGACTTGCACACAAAAGTCAAAAAGCCCCACCCCACTCCACCAATAGGCTTTATTCTTTACAGCGGTGAAGTCAGTCTAAATAAATTACAAATACAGAAGGGAAGAATTCAGTTCTGGTTCGCTGTACCCAAAGAAATGGTGCCCTAAAAATCCAAATTAATTAAGTAGCCAATAATAACAGTAACAACCACTAATTACTGAGGGCCTACTATGCACAAGGAAGTAGGTTAGGTGCTTTACACGCATCACCATTTTAACCCAAAGAAACCCATTTCTATAAATGTTCAACTTTGCCGCTATGGAAACTGACGAAGCTACTAAATGAATGGCGAAACACTGTTCACCTGGGTTTTCTTCTATTTTAAAATAAGCTGTTATGTGGAATTCTGTGAAACAAACTTCTCAAATTAAAATGCAATTATGATTTCAATATATTTTTTCAGAACAAAAGCTAGAGACCTCTCAAAACAAGATTTAAACACAGTTAAGGTAAATTGTGTGTTAATTTCATAAAGAATAAATTTGCCTTACCAAAAGTAAAAACAAAAACAAAAAAAACATGGGGGGAGGGCAGCCCACTGTGATAGCAAGGGTCATTAGGAAGAGTACCTGATATGAAGGAGTCATGCCTCCAGCCTCCCCTAGTCCCTAGGGCTACCCAGTAGCTGCCTCGCTCTTCAAGTGCAGGAGCCAGTTGAAATATCAGGAATGGAAGCCAATGTGACCATCCCAATCTGGCAAAACAAGCCACATGGGGCTACTCAAAGTGTAGTGAGAAAAACTGGGACCAACCTGCCCCCTGAAGCCATGTCCCTGGGCATCCTTTGAAACCCCATACCCAACATGTCTGACCTGCGTCTAAAGGATGTGCCCCCCATCCCTGCTCTGGCCGACACTGCCTGGAATGCTGTGATGAAGAGGAGATATATGTCTGGGTCAGGAGTGACACGTGGCTCCTGAGGCACACCTGGAAGCCTAGCCCTCTAACTGTCACACAGCACAATGCCTCAGTGCCCAACCTGCGTGGGTCCAAGGTGACCATCTTTCTGACCATTCCAGCACTGTCAGCCCTAAGTCGCACCGCAGTGCTGCAGGATGAGCTGAACTACCTGCACGGCCAGATTGCCAAGATAGTGGCAACTGATACATCTTCAGTTTCATTAACAACAGATTTCTTATCTCCAGGAAGTTCAAATGTCTCTCCTCCCTTACCTGGTTTTGGATCCTCACTCCACTGTACAACTTCCTTTGCCATTAGTGGCATCACCAAGGAGACCAAGGTAGAGGTCCCTGCTCTGTTCTGCCAGCCCTGAAGGCTGCAAACCACAACACAAAGCAACCCACAGCTCGTCTGAAGAGGATGACTGTGTCTCTCTGTCCAAGGCCAGCAGCTTTGCAGACATCATGGGGATCCTGGAGGACTTTCACCAGATGGAACAGAGCCTAGATCTAGCTCTTAGAAAAAAACCTCAGGAAAAAACCTTAATGATAAGAGTGGTAAGTAATCTACATGATAAAGAGTTCTAAAGTAATGGTCATAAAGATGCCCACCAAACTGGGGAGAAAATGGGGAAAAGAATGGATAAACACAGAACTCCAACAAAGAGATGGAAAATATGCAGAAGTACTAAACACAAGTTACAGAGCTGATGAACACAATGACTGAACTGAAAAATACATAGAAGCGTTCACCAGCAGACTACATGACACAGAAGAAAGGATAAGTGAACTCAAAGACAAGGCAGTGGAACTCTCCCAATCAGAGCAGCAAGAAAAAGAAATGAAATACTAGAAAAATAATGAAAAAAAAAGAAAAAAGAAAAAAGAAAACATAGCTTAAAGGACTTATGGGACTACATCAAATGGACTAACATTCTTATCACAGGGCTCCCAGAAGAGAAAGAAAGGCACAGAAATCTTATTTGAAAAAAACAATGGCTTAAAACATCCCTAACCTGGAGAAGAAAACAGACATCCAGATCCAGGAGGCCCAGGGAGATCCATATGAGCTTAACTCAAAGAGACCCTAAAAGCAGCAAGAGAAAAATAACTTGTTATCTAAAAGGGAACCCCCCCCATAAGACTATAAATACATTTTTCAGCAGACCATTTGCAGGCCAGAAGGGAGTGACACATGTATTTAAAATGCTGAAAGAAGAAAGCTTCCAACCAAGCAAAGTTACTCAGAATTGCAGAGAGTTTTCCAAATGAGCAAAAGCCAAAGGAGTTTA
Organism: Herpailurus yagouaroundi; assembly: GCF_014898765.1. Classification (NCBI taxonomy): domain Eukaryota; kingdom Metazoa; phylum Chordata; class Mammalia; order Carnivora; family Felidae; genus Herpailurus; species Herpailurus yagouaroundi. Next base: position 127,336,197 of record NW_024412376.1, on the reverse strand, counting down.
TCGCCACTAAATCAAACTTACAAGAAATGTTAAAATGACCTCTTCAAGCTGAAAAGAAAGTGCTAGTCAGTAACAGGAACACATATCAAACAGTAAATCTCACTGGAAGGATAAATATAATAATAATGAAAATAATGGATTCAGCACTTATTAAGGTTAAAAGGACAAAAGCAGTAAAAATAACTATTATTATAGGAACTAGTTAAGGGATAACTTAGATAAGGCACACACAAGATAAAAAGATGTAGGTCTGTCCAGTGCAAGACTGCTTACTGCCATGGGCTGCTTTCCACTGCTTGGGTGCCTTCTCTAGAGCCAGGGCCTTAGTCTTGGCCTTCTATGGGGTGCACAGTGCCCAGTTTCCAGATGCCTCTGGGAAGGAGCTCTTAGACAAAGCCAACAAACACCACTTCTTACACAGCCTGGCCCTGCTGGGGGTACCCCATTTACTCCTAGCCTCTAGAACCAGTTTATTCTGCACCAGCTTTCACTTCCCGGCTCTGGCCCAGACTTTGGCCCCTGTGCGAGGGAGCCTGCTAATCTTGGGCTGGCTTACCTTGGTTCTTTGAGTTTCCTTGCACTTAATCTCTGGGTACTTTTTTTGAGAGTTGAAGCAGGGAGAAGATTAAAAGAGAAAGGGGACAAAGAAAAAAAGATGAAAAATGTGACATCAAAAACACGCGAGGGAGGAGTAACAATGTTGAGCTTTAGAATGCAATCAAACTTAAGCTGACAACTATTTATCAACCTAAAATAGACTGTTATACATATAACTTGTTATAGTTACAGTTAAACTTAACTACAAAACAAAACCGGTAGTAAATACACAAAAGATAAAGGAGCATAAACATACCACTAAAGAATGTCAGCAAACCACAAAGGGAGAGAGCAAGAGAAGAAAGGAACAAAGAGGAGCAAAAACCAGCCAGAAAACAACTAACGACATGGCAATGAGTACATACCTATCAATAATTATACTTTAACTGTAAATGGACTAAATACTACAATCAAAAGACGGAGTGGCTAAATGGACTAAAAAACAAAATCTATATGCTGCCCACAAGAGACTCCTTTAGACTTAAGAACACACACAGACTGAAAGTGATGGGATAGAAAAAGATATTCCATATGGAAACCAAAAGAAAGCCAGGGTAGCTATACTTATGGATATATAACCAAAAACTCAGGGGCACCTCAGTGGCTCAGTCTGGCTCAGTTAAGCATCTGACTCTAGATTTTAGCTCAGATCATGATCTCACAGTTCATGAGTTTGAGCCCCGAATTGGGCTCTGACAGTGCAGAGCCTGCTTGAGATTCTCTCTCTTTCCCTCTTTCTCTCTCCCTCACTCCTATGGTCTCTCTCTCTCTCTTTCTAAAATAAATTTTTAAGGGGCGCCTGGGTGGCACAATCAGTTGGGCGTCTGACTTCGGCTCAGGTCATGATCTCATGGTCTGTGAGTTCGAGCCCCGCGTTGGGCTCTGTGCTGACAGCTCAGAGCCTGGAGCCTGCTTCAGATTCTGTCTCCATCTCTCTGCCCTCCCCTGCTCTTGCTCTGTCTCTCTTGCTCTCAAATATAAAATAAAACATTCAAAAAATTTTTTAATAAATTTTTAAAAGGAAAAAATCGACTTTAAAACAAAGATTGTAGCAAGAGACAAAGGGCATTATATAATGATAGAGGGGTCAATCCAACAAAAGACTAGAACGTTTATAAATATTTATGAACCCAATATAGAAGTATCTGAATATATAAAGCAAACATTAACAGACATGAAGGGAGAAACAGCCATATAATACCAACAGAGAACATTAACAATTTTATGTTTATTTTTTGAAAGAGACAGAGAGAAACAGGCAGAGCATGAGCGGGGGAGGGGCAGAGAGTGAGGGAGACACAGAATTTGAAGCAGGTTCCAGACTCTGAGCTGTCAAGACAGCACAGAGCCCAATAGGGAGCTCGAACCTGTGGACCAGGAGATCATGACCTGAGCCGAAGCCGGCTGCTTAACTGACTGAGCCACCCAGGCGTCCCAGCAGGGGACTTTAATACCCCACTTACATCAATGGATAGATCAGACAGAAAATAAGAAAACATCACCTTAAATGACATGTTAGACCCAACAGACCTAACAGATATATACAGAACATTTCATCCAAAAGCAACAGAATATACATCCTCAAGTATGTATGCAACATCCTCCAGGATAGATCAGGTAGGACACAAAACAAGTCTGAATAGATTTAAGAGGACTGAAATCCTATCAAGCATCTTTTCTAACCACAGTGATATGAAACTAGAAATCAAAAACAAAAAAGAAAGAAAGAAGGAAAGACACCAGAAATCAATTTTTTTAAGTAAAAACAAAAGGTGGGGGAAGGAGAAATCATATTATGGCCAACAAATCACAGAGAAGGTTATTTTAAGACTAAGTTCAATCCTCTTCTGTTAATGTCTTCCTACTAACTTAAAAGTCCAAGAACAACTTTATAAAGGAAAGTGACATTCTTCTGTTTCAGCCAGAATTCTTAAAATAATCTTTAACTTAAAATGTTTCCCAAAGATGGATGCTCGCAGTTCAAATGCCAGTGATAATTCAATTGGCTGCAAAATTCGGTGTTAGCAGTCGCTACATTTATAAGGAAAACCTGACACAGTATACGAGTATCAATTGCCATATCTGTGGTTTCAAATGAAACTTCCTTCCACAGCACTTAAATCATCCTTTTTCTCCTAGGTCCCTGGTTTGCTTCATTTCCTTTAATCTTGCTTTATGTTAAGACAATATTTGGTCCCTGGCTCCATTTAGTGGAGTTCAGGATCATCAGAATAATGCCCTTGGAATGTTGTCTCTGAACCAACTTCCTAATATAGGTTATGCTCCTGTTCTTAAGAATTTTAATATATCCAAATCATAATGTCCAAATCATAACAAGGCTAGATGTAAATACTAACTGGAAGATTTATTAGAGTAAAGCAAAAAAGGAAAGAAAAAAATTTTAAGCTTTCTAGAAACCTAACACCAGCTAGAGTATAATAAATAAAAATAGACCTACTTCTGCTACCTTTGTTGAGCCCAGTGGTTTATCAAGCTAGGTAGTGAAGGACACAATGAATAAGACAGATCTATGCCTTTATGGAATCTGAGACTCATCCAGTTCTAGGACCATCTCTCCTCAACTGTCCTAGAAGGAGAGTGTTATAGAAAGTTTCAATATGGTGCAAATGGGACTCACTGCAAAACAATAAGCACGTATCTTTTAATATATCGGACTTCTGTATTAAGGTTGTGATTGTATTTGAAACCGGAATACTCATGTAGGATTAGAAAGGAGAGGAAATAGAAGTGGAGAGTGCTGGGGCGCCTGGGTGGCGCAGTCGGTTAAGCGTCCGACTTCAGCCAGGTCACGATCTCGCGGTCCGTGGGTTCGAGCCCCGCGTCGGGCTCTGGGCTGATGGCTCAGAGCCTGGAGCCTGTTTCCGATTCTGTGTCTCCCTCTCTCTCTGCCCCTCCCCCGTTCATGCTCTGTCTCTCTCTGTCCCAAAAATAAATAAACGTTGAAAAAAAAAAAAAAAAGAAGTGGAGAGTGCAAAGCTAGGAACTGAGTCACTTCTCCCACCTCATCAGGTTTTTCACCCTCGCTACTGGTTACATAAATCCTATGTGGAATGTAATCTTTCACTTAGGACAATTTTATCTCTTAAGCCTTTCATAAACCTGTCACACCATGAGCTACGTGAAACATTTTTTGTCTTATAGGTTCTCAGTTTGCAAAATAAAAACTTTCATCACTCCAAACTAAATGCAGTATGAAGATCACAGTACCAAGAGATAATTTGATTCTTACCGATAAGCACCTGCCCTAGATAATGTTTCAAGGTAATTTTTTTAACAAAATTATATTGCAGAAACTAAGACTTAATTGTCCTAATTTAAGCAAGCTCACTAAAAATTTCCATTAAGATACTTTTCCCTTAAACTAATATAACCAAAACACTTCCCGTTACTTTAATAGCGCTGAAACACCAAAAATTTGTAATGTGACTTTAGGAAATTTACTTTTAAAACAGATTTAGGAGGTTTAGACCGTACTGCATTTCCAATGACAAAAAGAAATCCCATTGAGGATGGAATTATTAAAATTATTATAATCTCCCATTTTATTGCATCAATAGGTATTAGAGGACAAAAATAGCCATTTAATTCAAGAAGTGATCCAAAGAGACTAAAAGTTACATTAATCTGTGAAAAGTCACATGTAAAACAAATCTATATAAACCCCATGTCCGTTATAATGAGAAAGGACCTCATATGAGAAGGCAGCACAAGGCATGTGGTACAGTTACACAATACTAAGCTATATTACCAGGCAAAGTGACTTAGTCTCATTTATAGGAGGAAAAGAGAGGGAAAAAGAAACATGAGAAAAAGAGGAAAACTTGTAAAAATAAAAGAAGATGGACGGGTACCTGGGTGGCTAAGTTGCTTAAGCATCTGACTCTTTTTTTTTTTTTTTTTTGTAATTTTTTTTTTCAACGTTTATTTATTTTTTTGGGGACAGAGAGAGACAGAGCATGAACGGGGGAGGGGCAGAGAGAGAGGGAGACACAGAATCGGAAACAGGCTCCAGGCTCTGAGCCATCAGCCCAGAGCCTGACGCGGGGCTCGGACTCATGGACCGCGAGATCGTGACCTGGCTGAAGTCGGACGCTTAACCGACTGCGCCACCCAGGCGCCCCAAGCATCTGACTCTTGATTTGGTTCAGGTCATGATGTCATGACTCGTGTGAGCCCTGCATTGGGCTCTGTGCTGGCAGTGCAGAGCCTGCTTGGGAATCTGTGTCTCCCTCTCGCTCTGCCCTTCCCCTGCTCATGGGCACTCTCTCTCAAAATAAATAAACTTTAAAAAAAAAAAAAAAAAAAGATGGAGCACATAAGATCATTTTTTCCAAGTCTGCAGGCAGTAAATGATAGGACTCTTCTCTTCACAAAAGAAACATGCTGGCTGGCTCTGATATACAAACAAAATCACATATGAGAATCAAGTATACTAATATTGTCAACATGCAGACTAGTGCTTTCAAGCTAGCAAGATCCCAATAACAGGTTAGCCAAGTATAAGTTCGTCTACAAGACATCTCAGGTAAAAGAAGAGATTTAGATATGCTACATGGTCATGATTTTATTGGCCATTCTCCACCACCATAGAAATCAAATACTGAATGCTCTAAATGTGTCAGGAAGCCATCAAAATCCTCAAGGAGAAAGCAGTCAAAAAACCTCTTTGACCTCAGCCGCAGCAACTTCTTGACTCAACATGTCTCCGGAGGCAAGGGAAACAAAAGCAAAAATGAACTATTGGGACCTCATCAAGATAAAGCACATCCTTTGCTGTGCTTCCTCTGTACAGCAAAGGAAACAATCAGCAAAACTAAAAGGCAACTGACGGAATGGGAGATGACATATCAGATAAAGGGTTAGTATCCAAAATCTATAAACAACTTATCAAACTCAACACCCAAAAAACAAATAATCCAGTGAAGAAATGGGCAAAAAACATGAATAGACACTTCTCCAGAGAAGACATCCAGATGGCCAACCAACACATGAAAAAATACGCAACATCACCCATCATCAGGGAATTACAAATCAAAACCACAATGAGATACCACCTCACACCTGTCAGAATGGCTAACATTAATTAACAACTCAGACAACAACAGATGTTGGCGAGGATGCGGAGAAAGAGGATCTCTTTTGCCCTGCTGTTGGGAATGCAAACTGATGCAGCCACTCTGGAAAACAGTATGGAGCTTCCTCAAAAAACTGAAACTAGAACTACCCTACAACCCAGCAATTGCACTACTAAGTATTTATCCAAAGGACACAGGTGTGCTGTTTCGAAGGGGCACATGCACCTCAACGTTTATAGCAGTGCTATCGACAATAGCCAAAGTATGGAAAGAGCCCAAAATGTCCATCGATGGATGAATGGATAAAGAAGGTGTGTGTGTGTGTGTGTGTGTGTGTGTGTGTGTGTATTGCAGAGTATTACTCAGCAGTCAAAAAGAATGACAGCTTGCCATTTGCAACTACATAGATGGAACTGGAGGGTACTATGTTAAGCAAAATTAGTCGGAGAAAGACAAATATATGACTTCACTCATATGCGGAATTTAAGATACAAAACAGATGAACATAACGGAAGGGAAGCAAAAATATAAAAACAGGAAGGGGGACAAAACATAAAAGACTCATATATAGAGAACAAACAGAGTTGTTGGAGGGGTTGTGAGAGGAGGGATGTTCTAAATGGGTAAGGGGCATTAAAGAATCTATTCCTGAAATCATTGTTGCACTATATGCTAACTAACGTGGATGTAAATTAAACAATAAATAAATTTAAAAATAAATAAATATGTATAAGTCCCAGACTCCAAAGGCCCAAGAACCTGAAGCTAAAATGTCTGAGGACAGCAGAAGATGGAAATCCCAGCTCAAGGAGAGTGAGCAAATTCACTCTTCCTCTGCCTTTTTGTTCTATTTGGATCCTCAGTGGACTGGTGATGCCCACCCACAGCAGTGAGGGTGGAACTTCTTTACTCAGTCTACTCATTTAAATGCTAATCTCTTCCGGGAACACCCTCACGGACATACCCAGAAATAATGTTTTACCAGCTCTCTAGGCATCCGTTAGCCTAGTCCAGCTGACACACAAAAGTAACCAACACAGGGAGCCACCATGAGTTTTTGACGAAGTAAGTAATATGAATGGACCTGTGATTTCTAAAAGTTACCTTTAGAAGCATATGGGAAAGAAGGCTGAATGAGCAGGACCAGTTGGTAAACACCTACTGGAGTAGCCAACAGATAACTTTCTGAACCAAGGCTGTGGGAGACACCAACAAAGCACCGAAGTAGAACCGAAAGAAATTCACGACTGAACGAATGGGGGACCATCACTTTTCACAAATACGACCACAGCCTCCTAAAGTTCTCCCTCCCATACATTGCCCCACTACAGCTGGGAGTGATTGTTTTACAAACTAAATCAAGTTGCATCTCAAGGCCCTCCACCCCGCCTCCCTACAGACCAAACTGGACTTTTCACTTCCTAGACGTTCAACTTCTTTCCTGCCTCTCAGGATCCTTCACTCACTGTTTTCCTTTATCCGCAAACTGGCACCCTGGTGTTTTTCACCAGGCGGAACCCTAACCAGTTTTCAAATCTCAATTTGAATGTCCCTCCCTCAAAGACCTACCCACCTAAACTCTCTAGTCTAGTACCATGTCCCAACCTTTAGAGTCTCTCTTGGAATACTTACACACATGCAGACATGGGTTTATGTATATATTTGATTAATATCTATTCACCATTAGACTATTCCTAAGACGTAGGATTATAACTATTTGTTACCTATACCTAGCCCAGTACCTGGCACCTGGCAGGTACTTAACAAACACCTGCTGGGGGTGCTTGGGTGGCTCAGTCCATTGAGCGTCCAACTTCAGCTCAGGTCATGATCTCAAAGTTCATGGGTTCAAGCCCCACGTCGGGCTCTGTGCTGACAGCTGGGAGCCTGAAGCCTGCTTTGGAGTCTGTGTCTCCTTCTCTCCTGCCCCTCTCCCGTTTGTGCTCTGTCTCCCTCTGTCTCTCAAAAATAAATGTAAAAAATAAATAAATAAATTTCTTTAAAAAAAAAAAAACAAGCACGTGCTGAATAATAAATATACCACAAGAGACCACTTTGAGTTCTTGACTGGGAAAATAATAATGCCATTACCTAATAAAGGGAACACAGGAACATCAAATCTGTGGATAAAGTGGAATTCTACCTGGGGAATATTGAGTTGAAGAAATAGTGAATTAGGTCTGAGCTGTAGAATCACCAGTGAATGATCACTCAGCCAAAAGAATAAATGTAACATTACTGGAAAAGGAGAAGCAAAATAAAGCAAGCTATGAGCAGATAAGACAAACCTCTATTTAAGTGGGAGGAAGAAGAAAACAGACAAAAGGTTTATATTCCTAATATGTAAAGGGCTTATAAAATAGCAAATATCAACAAACCTGAAGAAAATGAGGCTTAAAAAAATGGACAGTTAACAGTAAAGAAAAATGCAAATGCCTCCTAACCATATAAAAATATATTCAGCCCAATGTGTACCTCAAGGTAAACTTGGTATAAGACTATCTTTAAAAAAAAATTGTTGTTAATTTAAATGATTCTAAAACGTGTATAGGGCTCCTGGGTGTCTCAGTGGGTTAAGCGTTCGACTTCAGCTCAGGTCATGATCTCCCAGTTTGTGAGTTCAATGCTCGCATTGGGCTCTGTGCTGACAGCTCAGAGCCTGGAGCCTGCTTCAGATTCTGTGTCTCCCTCTCTCTCTGCCCCTCCCCCACTCAAATTCTGTCTCTCTCAAAAATAAATAAACATTTAAAAAGTAAATAAAATAAAATGTCTATAAGGAAATTTTTAAAGTTAAAGATATTCAATTTCACGCATGAGATGAGTGAAATTAACATAACAGTGATATTCCATTCAGTAAAAAAACAAAAGTTTGACAACATATTCTGTTGCTGAGGTTATGCATAGACAAATAGGCACTTTCACACATTACCAATGGGAACACAGACACATGAGGCACCCAGTTCTGATAGTATTATCCCTGGTGTCATTGACAACCAGAATTCTTAGCTAAGAAAAAAAGATATAGATGTAAAATAAAAGACTGAGCAAAAATCTTATAGAGCTGAAACAGAATTGGAAATATCAGTATAAACTCATGAGGTTCTTAATCTTAAAAAAATTTTTTTCCTAATTTTGACAACTGAAAAGATCTAGTGACAATGGTCAATCCATTAGAAATAAGAACCTCTAGAGGCCAGATTGTAGTCTTGAAATCCTACTCCCCAGTAAAGGAATCAGGGGTCCTTTTGGGTCCAGCAATATCAGGTGTAGGGAGGAAATGTACATGATGTGCCTAGAAATCCTTGTCATACCAGATAATCAAAGAAGCTATCACAAACTACTAGAGTCATGTCAAAATAACTCAGCAACTTTAAAAGGCTCCCATTGGTCCAAGATTAAATAATTTAAGCAGCAAAGAGAAAAAAAAAGACAATGAATTTTTCAAAATTCAGTATGTTTAAATCTAAGAGTCCATAATGAGTCTAGGGAAGAAGAGGCGACCCTAACTGATCACTACTGGAGAAGGCTAATATAACCAACTCATTGTTTTGAAATTGGTAAGTCAGAAGAAACTATCAAGCTTTTCTCCAACCTTTCCTATACATACTGCACTACTAGGTAACAAATAGTACATGAGGAACAGTTTTCTATAAAGGAACAGTTTTCTATAAAGGAACAGTTTCCCTTTATAGAAGATTTCACATAATAAGTGAACAGTAAAGTTACAGTGTTACGTCTTGCAACCCCTAACTATTTAATAGACCTAAAGCAGGGAGCCCACTGCCTGTTTTTGTAAATAAAGTATTATTAGAACACAGCTATGGCCATTCATTCACATTTTGTCTATGGCTACTTTCCCACTACAAGGGCAGAGTATAGTAACTGTATCAGAGGAGACCAGATGGCCCACAAAGCCTAAAAATACACGATCTGGTCCCTTACAGAGACCGTTTGGCATTCTCTCATCTAAAGCATTGAGCATAAACGGCAACTAATCAGCATTAAGAGAGACGACTAAACACTTGTGTACCAGACAGACACTTGCCAAAAGAAATTGAACCTGAATCTGAGCAGATCTCCGGATCCAACTGCCAATTAACAAGAAAAACAAAGGACAGAGGAATATGCTTATTTTTTTTAAGACTGCATTTTTAAGTAACCTCTACACCTAACGCGGGGCTTGAACTCACAACCCCAAGATCAAGAGTTGCATGCTCCACAGACTAAGCCAGCCACGCACACCGACAGATGAGTACATTTAATCACTTCACAGGAACGTACTCAGGAACATCCACATCTACGGCCCAAAGACCCAATTTGCTCAACAAAAATTTTAAGGACACAAGGCAGGGGGAACTTAGGAGAAAAATCAACTAATTGCAATGAAGGGAGGGCTTATCTAGATCCTGATTCAAACAGCTCAACTGCTTTGGAAATGTATGAAATAATCAAAATTACCACGAACTGCACATTTTATTACATTGGGATTGTTGCTGTTTTTTTTTTTTTTTAAAGATGGTAACGGTATTGTGGTTGTATTTTCTAAAAGAAGATCTACTTTAAGAATACATACTGGGGGCGCCTGGGTGGCGCAGTCGGTTGGGCGTCCGACTTCAGCCAGGTCACGATCTCGCGGTCCGTGAGTTCGAGCCCCGCGTCAGGCTCTGGGCTGATGGCTCGGAGCCTGGAGCCTGTTTCAGATTCTGTGTCTCCCTCTCTCTCTGCCCCTCCCCCATTCATGCTCTGTCTCTCTCTGTCCCAAAAATAAATAAAAAACGTTGAAAAAAAAAAAGAATACATACTGGAATATAAACAAATTATATGATGTATAGGATTTGCTTTAAAATAATACAGAGTGGGAAAGAAGTCCATGGAAGAGAAACAAACGATTTGGCCATGATTTGATAATTATTAAACCTGAGTGATGAATACAAAGGGGTTCATTACACTAGCCTGTTTACTTTGTACAAGTTAAAATTTTTTTTCCATAATAAAAATTAAAAATAAGGCAAAATCTTTCTTATTCAGACACAGAAAAAAATCTGATGGAAAAAGATCAGGAAGTATGCTAGATCACCCCAAAAAGGCAACTGGACCGTGACAAGGTGTGGGATCTTTCAAAAGAAGGGTAAGAAGCCAACTTTGAAAAGAACCCGTTCAGAGATCAAGCAAATGACTTTTACAAACTGAGTTATGTGCCCTTTTCCAACTATTTCAAGCACCTAGAAAAAGGATATATATGGCCAACGAACTTAGGTTTGAGAACTAATTAAGACGTGCTCCTCAGAGTTTTAAAAAGGCAAGAGACCATAAGATGTAAGAATGATCGTGGAGTTTGGGTAAGTGGAAAGCTAATGAGGCTAGGAAACAGTCCACCTGGTTAAAGAAAACAAAACAAAAACGAAAACAAATGCCAAGAAACTACAAGTCAAAATTAATACTAAAAACAGATTTAAGAAGTGGGATGTGACAGAGGGTTATGATCATGACAGGAAGCTTGCCAAAGCCTCAGAAATTAGAAGTCTTCCAGGCGATGGTGAGGTCTAAGGTACGAAGTGATGGGGTGTGCGCAGCAGGCAGAACTTTTGGATTCCAGTCCTGATGAACGAATGCTGGGTAACTAATCGGTTTCAGCTCCCTGCCAAAGAATCACACCCTTCTCCCAAGCTTATTTCAACAGGTAACTGTATGTGTAAAGGTCCCAGGATTGGGAGCTCTGGTCTAAGACGTAGTGATATTGGAAAATCAGTAAGATGAAAATGATGGATGCTAGAAGTATCAAGGAAGCAGAATGAGAGCCACCAACATGATAAAAGAGACAACATCAGAGTCAAATAAAGGAAAATTCTAGAGGTCAATAGAAGAGAAGGATAAAAAATGTGGAGAGAAAGAATGAAAGACCTCAACTTCCAAACAAAATGATTAACTGAAAAATGTTGTGTTAGTGAAGGCGTTATTGTAACCCCACACTTCCAAGAACATAGTCTAAAAATCTATCAAATAGGTTACAGAAGAAAGGTATCCTCAAAAAACCAAAATATCTACCAATTTGTTCATTATGATCATAAAGTGTTAGATGTATGAAAATACCAAAAAACCTGAAAAAACATTTAGTTTATTTCGCTCATTTCATAGATGAGAAAACTGAGGTCTACTAAGGCTAATTAACCTGCACTCAAGAACACCATACAATTAATGATCAGAACTAGGGCTAAAATGTACCCCATTCTTCACTCACCCTCTTGACCTTGCATCCTCATTTAATGCCATGGTTTCCATTTGGTGACTGACTTCTCTACAACACTAAACGCCATTATATATTTTCATGCTTCGATAGCAGGCATTTGATAAATATTTGTCGCCTGACACTCAAAGTGAGCCTAGTTCAATGATTTTCTTTCAAAGGTCCCCCATATCAACAACTGGTTCTGCTCACTTTTACTCCTCTGCCCCCCAACAAAAAGGCACTGAGGAAATCTCAGAGGTGTTCAAAAAACATGTCGGCTAACTAGCATCCATGCTTCCAAAAAATGTTAGAACGCGAAAAGGCACACATAGTGCCCGGGGGAAAAAAAAAAAGAGTTGACGTCACTCTCCTCTTATCATCTCCAAAAATGTGTCATTACATAATGTACACATCAATGGGAAGTAAGACGATGTTCTTGACTGGATGGACTCAAAGCACCTAAACTGACAGGAAAAGACCGTCACAGGATAAACTACCTCAGTCTTACAATAAGGGATTATGGAGAATGCACGGAGTAAAGACTTCACACACATTTACGTATTTTTAATGTATTCTCTATAAATGTTACATATAATCCTGGACCTAGAATCTCATGGAAGGAATGTTCTAAGCCTCCAAAAACCTGATGTTACTGCTATTTTTAGACGTGATTTTTTTTAAGTTAGCAAAAAAAAAAAAAAAAGGCAGGTATTAGAAGAGAAGGCATCATAGAGGCGAAGGCAATCCACACAAAAAATTATTTTTACAAACTTCCTATTATTCTTTTAAAAAAAAGTACGTATCCTTACCACTTAGAAAGGGTTGTTGAGGCACAGAGTTTGTAGAAAAGACACCAATTTTGGAAAGGATCCATCTAGAAGCTTTTTCAACCTGGAGCTTGTTGTACTTTATAGGCACGCAAGTGGGCACAGTAGTGCAAAGCCGTAGTGATTCACCATGTACAAAGCAGAATATGGAATGTTCAAGGCTGGAAGATAAAAAATAGAGAAAAGGAAAATACTCGGGCTGGTTATTAGTAGCACCCATGTTTAAAACAAAAGGTGTCCCATTTTACTGGTTTTTATAGAACAAATATCATTACTGAAGCTAAGTTTTTATAACTGAGAACTTGCACAAGAAGAACTTACTTATATAAGTATCTTAACTACATAGGGAAAGAATCTATCTGGAGAGAGAAAACAAGAAAATGAGAATTAGTCTTCCAAAGGCTCTAAATTAAAGATTTCTTTGCCACCCATAACTTCTTTGTCAAATACATTATAAATTTCCCTACCATCTAAACACAATTACCTGTTTCTTAATGAAACAAGGGGGATCATCAAAGGAGTGCTTCCACAGTACTTGAGGATATATACCTTATAGGACTTGGGGTAATGACCCCAGAACGGCCTTTATTTCAAAAGGTATCCCCACCCAAAGTACCCCAACAAATAAGCACCCTCTGTTCCTGGTGGTGGTGTCAATATCTACAAAGTTAGGAATGAATTTATCCTTTGACCCAACAATCCTCTTTCTGGGACATTCTCCTACACACGTACTTGTACACTCATAAAGTATACAGCAAGATTGTTGTGAGATTGTTTGTAAAAGTGAAACACTGAAAACAACCCAAGTTACACATGATCTAGCAATTCGACTCCTGGGTATATAACAAGTGATAAAATACATCCATGCAAAAATAAAAACGTAAGTGTTCACAGTAGTGTTATTTGTAATAACCAAAAGGCAGAAACAAGACAATGGTCATCCACTTTTATAGCAATTTGACAGAGTAAATTTATGTTCCTTGAATATAATGATAAAAAAGGGTGGGCTTGTATTTTATGTATCATATTTAAAGAAAAAAAAGACAATGGTCATCAACTGATGAACGGATAAATAAAATGTGATAGATCCCATCCAATGGAATATTTCTGCCACAAAAAGGAATGAAGTAATGATACATGCTACAGCATAGATGAATCCTAAAAACTATGCAAAGTCAAAGAAGCTAGTCACAAAAGGCCACATATTACATGATTCTATTTATATGAAATGCCTAGAATAGACAAATCTACATACAGAAAAAACAGATTAGTGGTTGAAGGGCTGCGGGGGAGAGGAAGATGGGGAATGACTAATGGGTATACTGTTTCTCTCAGTTTCCAGTCACTTGCACTCTGACCCAATACTAAATACTAAAATACTCTTCCTAATGACTTTGAAAGAATTTTAAGTGCCCATTCTAACTTGTATCTGACCTCCCCTCTCTCACTACTCCAATGAACCTCAGATTGCTGCCAAGTGCACAACTAGGATCACAAAATTCTCTGGTTTGGTAGTACAGTGGTACTCCTAATTCCTACAGAATAAAGTTCAGAAATTAATTAGCCTCAAAGTCAAGATCCTAATGGCAGAGAATAAACTACGAGCACATCTTCCTAATATTCTCTAGACTACAGACAAGCTGAACTCTGCTCCGTGCAAACATATCCCATTCCTACACCCACATCTTTTTTCCATCTGGAATGCCCACCCTTTGTTTCCATGCACTGAAATTCCTCTAAAATCATTTTTAAAACAAAAAATCGGGGCGCCTGGGTGGCGCAGTCGGTTAAGTGTCCGACTTCAGCCAGGTCACAATCTCGCGGTCTGTGAGTTCGAGCCCCGCGTCGGGCTCTGGGCTGATGGCTCAGAGCCTGGAGCCTGTTTCCAATTGTGTGTCTCCCTCTCTCTCTGCCCCTCCCCCGTTCATGCTCTATCTCTCTCTGTCCCAAAAATAAATAAATGTTGAAAAAAAAAAAAAAAAGCAAAAAATCACTTATCCGACCAGAGCATTGGATTTCTCAATTCTCATACCTTCAAGGACTAGTTTACAAAGACTATAAAGGGTACTGCAAGTATTGTAAGTATGAAGTATAAACTAAGAAGAGCCAACATATATCACTCAACAAATGTTACTGCTATTCACTCAACAAAGTAACCAATAAATATTTTTTAAATTGACATACAAAATTAAAAAATTGTGTTTTCCAGCCATACTACACTCTTGGCTCTAGAAGTAACAGTTTAAGGTTTGACACCTTTGAAAGTCATGATGATGAGAATTTCTGATCATCAACAGGTTTCAATTACGGGGAATCTCATACAGATTCATGATGTAAGAGCAGCAACCCATTATTTCTTTATTTAATCAAGAGCCAACTTGATTCATAATCATTTTACAATATATGTCATAAGTCATTATGATGTATACCTTAAATGTATACAGGGGTACATGTCAGTTATACCTCAATAAAAAGGGGGGGACAATTTGATTCACTTTATTCAGTAATATCCACCAAAAATAGGGAAAGAGGGCAAGCCTTACCAAAAGACAATAGTTTCATTATCTTTTTTAAATTGTGGCGAAATACACATAACATATAATTTACCATCTTAATCATTAAGTGTGCAGTCAGCAGCATTAAGTACATTCACACTATTTGCAAACAGCACCACCACCCATCTCCAGAACTCCTTCTATCTTGCAAAACTGAAACTTTGTGCCCATTAAACACTAACTCCCCATTCTCCCGCCTACCCCCACCCTCCCCGCCCAGCCCCTGGTAACAAGCATTCTCCTTTCTCCTTTCTCTGTCAAGGAGTCTGACTGCTCTGGGAACCTCACGCAAGCGGAACCACACAGGATTTGTTCTTTGTGACTGGCTTATTTTACTAAGCATGATGTGCTCAAGGTTCATGAGTGTTATCATTTTTCATTAAGAACTTCAAAACCACAGAAAGGACATGGTTTAAACAGATTCTAGTTTAAACTCATGGTTTAAACATACTCTATACCCTAGAGATTTAGAAGACTCAAATTACAGAAAGGAAGGAAAAAGAAGAATAACAGGTACCAGATAATCCAGTCTGATACCAGGCATTCTGCTCCATACAACTCTGAGGAGGTAGTGTTATTATCATTCCCAATTGGTAAATGACAAAAAGGGGGCCCAGGGGACCATGCGGTATTAGGTAGGCCTCCTATGCTACTTTCCTATTTCCATTTTGTTCTTACCTGACATATATCCATATATCCATTTATTTATCTCCTTATGTGCCAATTATGCGTAGACCAAAAACACTGAAAATCATTACTTTAGTCGAAGGGTCACATTTATATAACAAAGTTGTGTATATTATACAACATAGTTTAACTAAGCATCTTACAATCTCTGGCTTTTCTGAGATGTTTGTCCATAGGTACACTTTTTTTTTTAATGTTTATTTTTGAGAGCCCAAGTGACAGAGCACGAGCAGGAGAGGGGCAGAGAGAGAGGGAGACACAGATTCCGAAGCAGGCTCCAGGCTCTGAGCTGTCAGCACAGAACCCAACACGGGGCTCAAACCCACGAACTCCGAGATCATGACCTGAGCTGAAGTTGGATGCTTAACTGACTGAGCCACCGACTGAGTTTATACTCTGGTGGAGAATATGGTAATGAAGCAAATACATTAAGGGGTTATTTATTTATTTATTTATTTACTTAACGTCTATTTATTATTGACAGAGAGAGAGAGAGCATGCGCATGGGAGGGGCAGAGAGAGCGGGGGAGACACAGAATCCGAAGCAGGCTCCAGGCTCTAAGCCGTCAGCACAGAGCCCGATGCGGGGCTCGAACCCACAAACGGTGAGATCATGACCTTAGCCAAAGTCAAATGTTCAACCGGCTGAGCCACCCAGGTGCCCCCATAGGCACATTTCTTTAGACACTCAGAAATTAGGAGACTTTATTACTGCCAAAGATATATTTAGAGATTTTTACCCCCAGCAGGGAGGGGAGGTGGAAGGCATTGGAAGGCCAGGGTAGAGGATAAAATTCCAAATGAAAAGTCCAAGCAGGCTTGTTTTCCAGTGAGCCCAAATCTGTTAGAACATTCTTATGTTCTAGAAGTTTTATTGTTTCCATCAAACTTCACCTGAGGACTTTTCTACTAAGCATGAGTTTACAATAGAAAGGGCGATATCACAAGGTTGTGATAGTCTACTTACACCTTAAATATATTCTCCCTATAATATTAGCTATATTTACAGTAATTTGATTTCCTTCTGCTTCAGAATGAAAGTAAATATTCCCACCATCCTGTATTGCTATATTTTCTCCCTCAAATTAGTTACGACTTTTATTACATTTCAAGACATTATGAATTAAATACCTAACATTTAACTTGCTTAAATTATTTTTTCATAATTTAAATTACAGCAAGTACATCCACAATTAGAATATAAATGTTATGAGGCAAAATCTGATTTTTAAGGACTCTGACTAAATAAATCCCCACTTATAACAAAGTCTACAATTCCCACTAATTTATTGTTTGCAGAAAATAATTTCTTTTGAGCACAATATGAGCACTCTTACTCATAAGAGAAGTACTGTGTTCACAAAATAATTTTATCTTCGCTGATATAATAAGAAGTCAGTGGTTTCCTTTTTGTGGTAAACAATGGGTCTTAGGAAACACATTCCCGCTAAATGTCTTTTACATTTTTTTTTAATACACAATTGGTTCAACTTCCTAATCATCACCATTTACCAGAAATGTGAAAGATAAAAATCTATCAAGATACACAATGAAATTAAGCAAGCCAAAAAGAGAAAAAGAAAAGAAAATTACAAAGAGGGCAGGGTGGAGAAAACTTCCAACCCAACACCAACCATCTCCAAGCTACTTTTTAAAACTGAGAGTATCAGGGAGCCCGGATCTATGCTGAGAATGTGGAGCCTGCTGGGGATTTTCTCTCTCTCTCTCTCTCTCCCTCGCTCTCTGCCCCTCCCTGGTTCATGCTTGAGCTCCAGCTCTCCCTCAAATAAATAAATGAAAGTTATCAAAAATATTTGAAAATTGGGGCACCTGGGTGGCTTAGTTGGTTAAGGAACCAACTTCGGTTCAGGTCATGATCTCACAGTTGGTGAGTTCGAGCCCCACGTCGGGCTCTGTGCTGGCTTTAGATACCGTGTCTTCCTCTCTCCCTACCCCTCCCCCACTCGCGCTCTGTTTCTCTCTCTCTCAAAAAAGAAAAAGAAAAAATATTTTTAAAAAAACTGAGAATATCGGTTTCAAGGTGACAAAAATCTACATCTTTTTTCTACATTCCCAAGGGACCATGCCCATCAGCATACAAACATCTTATATGATCCCTACCTTAAGGGAAGAAAAAAAAAAAGAGGCCTCCCATGATACTGTGATTTATACTAAGAAATACATATTTGGTCTTCATCCCATTTCTGGTATAGGAAAACCCTTAGAATTTCCTAAGTGATGAGAGACTTAAAGATGTCTTTTGTTGTTAATGAGGTGACTTGGGGGCCACACCTAAGGATCTGAACTAATTGCCAGGAGAAGCAACCATATGATTAGAGGGCTGGAACTTTCAGTGTCACCTTGCCCTTCACCTGGCGTCAGGGGGGAGACTGGAGAATGAATCCATCGCCAACGGCCAGAGATATAATCAACATGCCTGTGTCATGAAACCTCCATGAACACACAAAAGGATGAGGTCTGTCTGGAGAGCTTCCGGGTTGCATATGTGCAGACAAGGGAACAGTGGCACACTCTGAGGGCAGGGAAGGTCTGGGCCCTCTCCCCATATCTTGCCCTGTGCAGCTCTCCCACCTGGCTGTCCCAGCTCTGTATCCTTTTATAATAAACTAGTAATCTAATAAATAAAATGTTTCTTCAAGTTCTGTGAGCCACTCCAGCAAACGAATTGAACCCGAGGAGGAATTTTCTGGAACCTCTAACCTACAGCCAATAGGTCAGAAACCCAGGTTGACAACCTGGACTGGTGTCTGAAGTGTGTCTGTGGGGGCGGGAGTGGACATGGGGACGTGGTGTTGTAGGACTCGGTCCTTCAACTGTAGGATCTGCTGATATGTCCAAGTAGTGTCGGAACTGAGTTGAATTGTAGGCCACACAGCAGATGTCTGAGAATTGCCTGGTGGTGTGGGAAAAGCCATGCATACATACACACACATCTGGAATTGATGATCAGAACGTCTACCTCCCTTGACCACAAAACCCCTGTCCATGACTAGAGCATCTCTCTGCTCCCTGTTGTAGTAAAAGTCTCCCACACAGTTGTCTCTGTACAGTATTTTACTAGCTTCTCTTCACCCTCTTTTCTCATCTATCCGTTGCAAGGCTTTCTACCTTCCAGTCCACAGGACTGTTTGTTGATGTCACTAATGACCTCCATGCCTCATGAAATCTAACGGTCAATATCAGGCCTCATTTCAGTTGACTCCACAGCAGCACTTCCTTCCCTCCTTTTTGAAAGACTGTCTTCGCCTGGACTGCAAAATGCCACACTCCTGGTTTTCTCCCTCCTCCTATGAGATGGTCTTCCTCCACCTCTTTCCCAGCTCAGAACATTGAAGAGCCCAAGGTCAGTTGTTGGCCTTCTTGTCCACTGGCATTTACCTCTAAGTGACCTTATCCAGTCTCAAGGCCTTAAGTTCAAATTTGGGATTGTCAGCATATAGACGGTGTCTCTAACCCTACTCTCTCTCCTGAGCACTAAGCTCAAAAATCCAACCATCCATTTGGACATCAAGTAGGATCTCAAACTCAACTCTTTATACATCTCCTTAAATCTTCACCTGCCCCCAACATTGTACCTTAGTAATAATACGATCATTCTTCTAGAAGTCACTACTTCATCCTAACAGAAAGTAAAAAGATGAACTGAAAAAACAATAACTCTTCTTAGATGCAGGAGAACAGTGAGGTCATAGGGCAAATCAGAATTCCCAGAATTGAAGAAACAGACAGAGTCACAACTTATGGAACAGAAACCTCCATGGAAATCAGTGCCAGGGTAAGAAAACCTGAACTTTAACTGACAATTTGCTGGAGGTTCAGTGTGGACAACTTTGAGAGATTAAAAACTCCAGGAAGACCCAGTCATAGGAGAAATTCTACACTTTTATTTATGAGTTTTATCTCCAAGAGCTAGACCTGGTTCTCATAATGAATATCAGAGAAAAACCCCTTCATGCTTCTCAGTGGGAGGGGGTGGGGGTAAGAATATTCCAAAGCATTCTGTTCTTCTTAACAAGGTCAGTCTTTAGGAGAAACTATTTAACCAAAGCCTAACTGACCTGGGGGAAAGGAAATACCCAACGCCAGCCCACTCTAGCCATCCTTTCCTACCTAAGGGGGTAAAGGGAGAACTGAGAAGCACTTGTGAAATTCACAGTCCAGAGGCACAGGCTCACTAACACACTGACACCTCATCATAGAACCAAAGAACACTTCTCTCCCCCCACCTTACCACATTACTGGAGGTCTATTTACAGCCATTTACTCAAAATCAGTACATCATGTCCAGCTCTGAAGAAAAAAATTACAATGCACACTAAAAGAAAACACACACACACACACACACACACACACACACACACACACACACGGTTCGAAGAGACAGAGTAAACACCAGAATCAGACTGGGATATGGCAGGAATGTTGGAATTATCAGGCCAGCAATTCAAAACAATTATGATTTATATATTTTCAGGGCTCTTATGGATAAATTAGACAGCATGCAAAAAGAAAGGGTCAATGTAAGCAGAGAGATGGAAATTCTAAAAACCAAACAAAACAACTAGAGACCAAAAACACTAACAGAAACGAAGAATGCCTTTAATTGGTTTATTAGTAGCCTGAACTTGGCTGAGGAAAGAATCTCTGAACTTGAAGACAGCTCAATAGAAACTCCCCACCCCCCCCAAAAAAAATAGATTAGAAAACTAAAAAGAAAAAAGAAAAAAGACTGGGGGCACCTGAGTGGCACAGTCAGTTAAGCATCCAACTTCAGCTCCGGTCATGATCTCACAGTTTGTGAGTTCCAGCCCCACATTGAGCTCACTGCTATCAGCGCAAGCCCACTTCAGATCCTCTGTCCCCCTCTCTCTCTGCCCCTCCCCTGCTCAAAAGTGAATAAAATATTTTTTAAGTTAAAAAAAAAGAATTAGTTGAATCAATTTGAAAAAGAAACAAAAAAGACTGGGAAAAAAAAAAAAGAATAGAATATCCTAGAACTGCAGGACAACTACAAAAGATGGCACATATACATAACAGGAATAATAGAAGAAGAAAGAAAGGAACAGAAGAAATATTTGAAACAATAATGCCTGAGAATTTTTTCGAATTCACGTCAGATACCAAACTACAGATCAAGGAAGCTCAGGGACCACCAAGCAGGATACGTACTAAAGAACTACAACCAAGCATATCACACTCAAACTACAGAAACTCCAAAATAAAACGTCCTGAAAGAAGCCAGACAAGGTAAGCACCCTACCTAACGAAGGAGCAAAGATAAGGATTACATCCAATTTCTCAGAAACCATGCATGCAAAAAGAGAGTGAAGTGAAATATTCAAAATGTTGACAGGAAAAAACCACCTAGAATTCTGTACCCTGCAAAATCATCCTTTAGAAATGATGGAGAAATAAAGACTTTCTCAAACAAAAACCAAGGTAATTTGTTGCTAGCGGACCTGTTCATGTACATAAAGAAAGGAGAAGCATCAGGGAAGGGGTAACGAAGGTAAAATTAAAACTTCTCCTTATTCTCAATTGAGCTAACAACAGTTTGTTCAAAGCACTAGCAACAATGTGTTCAATTACGTATGCTTATGTAAATGAAATGAAAAATAGCAATGATACAAGGGAAGGGTGAGAGGAAACAGTATAGCATTATTTGAAAGTGGATTTAGATTAGTTGTAAATGTACATTGCAAACTCTAGGGCAATTACTAAAAACAATTTTTTAAAGTACAATTAATATGATAAGAAAGGAGGGGCGCCTGGGTGGCTCAGTCGGTTCAGCGTCCAACTTTAGCGCAGGTCATGATCTCATGGTTCATGGGTTCGAGCCCCACGTCAGGCTCTGTGCTCATGGCCCAGAGACTGGAGACTGCTTTGGATTCTGTGTCTCCCTCTCGCTCTCCTCCCCTCCCCTGCTCATGGTCTGTCTCCCTCTCTCAAAAATAAACAAACATAAAAAAAAAAATTGCTAAGAAACGACAGAAAACATAATTATATAAAATGCTCAACTTAAAACCATAAAAGGCAGAAAAAGATTAGAATACAAAACAGAAAACGCAGAACAAGGTCACAATCAGAAACAGTAACAAATATGATAGTTATTAATCCAACAACAGAAATAATCAATTTGAACATCAATTGTCTAAATGCACCAATTAAAAGAAAGAGACTGGCTCAAAAGAGCAAACAACAAGGCAGATTGCCTACAAGAAACTCACTTTAAATATAAAGACACATATGGATTAAAGTAACTGCATGGAGAAAGATATGCCATGCTAAACACTAATAAAAAGAACAATGGAATAGCTATATTAGTTTCATACAGAGCAGATTTAAAAGCAAGGAAAGTTATCAAGGATAAAGAGGACGACTACGAAATGACAAAAGGGTCAATGCTCCAAAACCTAACAATCTTCAATGTGTATATGTCTAACGAACATCAAAATACATGAGGCAAAAACTGATAAAACTGCAAGGAGAAATAAATGAATCTACTATTATAGTTGAAGATATCAACACTCCTTTCAGAAATGAACAGATTTAACAGGCAGAAAATCAATAAGGACATA
Organism: Herpailurus yagouaroundi; assembly: GCF_014898765.1. Lineage (NCBI taxonomy): Eukaryota > Metazoa > Chordata > Mammalia > Carnivora > Felidae > Herpailurus > Herpailurus yagouaroundi. The sequence goes on along the minus strand of NW_024412376.1, from coordinate 127,313,610 downwards.
GTTGAACTCTACAACACCATCAATCAGCTGGGTATAATTGACATCCCTAGACCACTTCATTCAGCAAGAGCAGAATAACACTCTTCTCAAGCTCACATGGAACATTCACCAAAATAGACTACATTCTGGCCCACAGAATACAACTTAAGAAACTTAAAAGAACAGAAATCCTACAATGCCTACTCTCAGTTCACAGTGAAATTAAACTAAAAGTCAATGACAGAAGGATAACTGGCAAATCACAAAGTATTTGGAGATTTAAGACCATATTTTTAAATAATACATGATCAAAAAAGAAATCTCAGAAGAAATTTTAAAATATTTTGAACTGAATGAAAAATACTTAAAATTTGTGGGATGCAGCAAAAGCAGTGCTTAAATGGAAATTTGTAGTAGTAAATATATATATTAGAAAAGAAGATCTAAAATCAACAATCTAGGGGCGCCCAGTGGCTCAGTCGGTTAAGCGTCCAACTTTGGCTCAGGTCACGATTTCAGTTTGTGAGTTTGAGCCCCACGGCGGGCTCTGTGCTGACAGCTCAGAGGCTAGATGGAGCCTGCTTCGGATTCTGTGTCTCCCTCTCTCTCTGCCACTGCCCGGCTCATGCTCTGTCTCTCTCTCCTTCAAAAATAAACATTAAAAAAATAAGAAATAATAAAAAATAAAATAAAATAAAATAAAATGAAATAAAATCAACAATCTAAGTTTCCACCTTAGGAAACTAGAAAAAGAAGAGCAAATTGAATTCAAAGGAAGCAGAAGGAAAGAAATAATAAGAATTAAAGCAGAAATCAATGAAACTGAAAACATGAAATCATTAGAGAAAAATCAATGAAACCAAAAGCTGACTTAGAAAAACAGGAGAGAGGATATAAATTACTAATGAAAAATGAAAGAGGGACATCATTACAAATTCCATGAACATTAAAAGATAAAAAAGTACTATGAACAACTATATGCCCACAAATCTAATAACCTAGATGAAATGGACTAATTCTTTGAATAGATAATCTGAATGGCCTTATATCTATTTTTCAAACTCAATCAATAATTAATTTAATTTGTATTCCCAAACTGAAAGCATCAGGCCCAAATGTGTTCACTGGTGAATTCTACCAAGCATTTATGGAAAAACTATAACAATTCTCTACAATAACTTTCAGAGATTAGAAGCAGAGGGAATACTTCCTAACTTATCCCATGAGGCCAGCATTACCAAAACCAAAGACAAGGGAAGAAAACTATACAGACTAATATCACTCATTAACAGAAGTGCAAAAATCCTCAACAAAATATTAGCAGTAATGTATAAAAGGAATTACACGCTATGACAAAGTGGGATTTATCCCAGACATGCAAATATGGTCCAACATTTGAGTATCAATTAATGTAATCCATCACATTAACAGGCTAAAAAAGAAAAATCACATGACCACATCAACAGTTGCAGGAAAAGCATTTGACAAAATCCAGTACCGAGTCCTAATAAAAACTCTCAATAAAATAGGAATAGAGGGCAACTTCTTCAACTTGATAAAGATCATCCACAAAAAAACTATAGCTAACATCATACTTAATGGTGTGATGAAAAACTAGAAGTTTCCCCAATAAGATCAGGAACAAGGCAAGATGTCCACTCTCACCATTCCTTTTCAACATTGTACTGAAGTCCTAGCTATACAATAAGACAAGACAAGAAAAGAAATGAAATACAGATTGGGAAGGAAAAAAATAAAACTGTCTTTGTTTGCAGATAACACGATCATCTAAGGTGAAAACCCAAAAGAACACACGCACGCACACACATCCGTCACTAATAAGCAATTATAACAAGGTTCAAGGATACAAGGTTAATATGTAAAAGACAATTGTGTTCCTATATACCAGCAGTGAACAAGCAGAATTTGAAATTAAAAACAATGCCATTTACACTAGCACTCCCCAAAAATGAAATACTTGGGTATAAATTTAACATAATATGTACAAGATCTATATGAGGTAAACTACAAAATTCTCGTGAACAAAATCACAGAACAAAATAAATGGAGAGACAGCCCATGTTCATGGACAGGAAGACTCAATATTGTCAAGATGTCAGTTCTTCCCAATTTAATCTATGTATCCAATGAAATCCCAATCAAAATCCCAGTATGTTACTTTGTAGATATCAACAAACGGACTCTAAAGTTTATACAGAGAGGCAAAAGACTCAGAATAGCCAACATTATATTGAGGGAGAACAAAGTTGGAAGACTGACACTATCTGACTTCAAGACTTAAAATAAACCTATAATAATCAAGACAGTATCATATTGGGGGGAAAAACAGACGAACAGATCAATGGAACAGAACAGAGAACCTAGAAACAGACCCACATAAACACAGCCAAACTGATCTTTGACAAAAGAACAAAAGCAATACAGTGGTACAACTATGGCCTTTTACACAAATGGGACTGAAACAACTGGACATCCACATGCAAAAAAAAAAAAAAGAATCCAGACACAGATCTTGCACCTTTCACAAAAATTAACTCAAAAAAGATCATGGAGGGGCGTCTGGGTGGCTCAGTCAGTTGAGTGTCCGACTTAGGCTCAGGTTATGATCTTGCAGCTCGTGGGTTTGAGCCCTGCATAGGGCTCTGTGCTGACGGCTCGGAGCCTGGAGTCTGCTTCAGATTCTGTGTCCCTTTCTCACTCTGCCCCTCCCTCGCTTGTGCTGTGTCTCTCTCTCTCAAGAATAAATAAAACAGTAAAAAATATAAAAAAAAAAAAAAAAAAAAAAGATCATGGACCTGAATGTGAAATGCAAAGCTATAAAACTAGAAAATAACAAAAAGCAAAAACCAAGATGACCTGGGGTATGGCAATGACTTTTCAAATACCAAAGGCACAATCCATGGAAGAAATACTTGATAACTGACTTCATTAAAATGAAAAACCTACTATGCAAAAGACAGTGTGAAGAGAATGAGAAGCCAAGCCACAGACTGGGAAAAAAAAATATTTGAAAAAAAACAAACAACAAAAACACCTAATAAAAGATTGTTATCCAAAATACACAAAGAAATCTTACAAGTAAATAGGAAAATAATTCGATTAAAAAAATGGGCCAAAGACCTTAACAGACACCCAACCAAAGAAGCTATGCATACTGCAAATAAGCATATGAAAAGCCGCCCACATCGTATGTCATCAGGGAAATGCAAATTAAAATGAGATGCTGCCCCACATCTATTAGAAAGGCCAAAATTCAGAACTACTGACAACCACAAATACTGGGAGGGACATGAAGGAACAAGAACTCTTCCTTTTTTTTTTTAAATTTTTTTTTTCAACGTTTATTTATTTTTGGGACAGAGAGAGACAGAGCATGAACGGGCGAGGGGCAGAGAGAGAGGGAGACACAGAATCGGAAACGGGCTCCAGGTTCCGAGCCATCAGCCCAGAGCCTGACGCGGGGCTCGAACTCACGGACTGCGAGATCGTGACCTGGCTGAAGTCGGACGCTCAACCGACTGCGCCACCCAGGCGCCCCGGAACAAGAACTCTTCTTACTCATCGCAGGTGGGAACACAAAATGGAACCACCACTTTGGAAGACAGTCTGGAGGTTTCTTAGAAAACTAAACGTACTCTAACCATATGACCCTGCAGTTGTGCTCCCTGGTATTTACAGGCTTTGAAAACATGCCCACACAAAAACCTGCACACAGATGTTGAACACAGGCATGTTTATAATTGCCCAAACTTGGAAGCCACGAAGATGTTCTTCAGTAGATGAACGGATAAACTGTGGTCTATCCAGACAACTGGAACATCATTTAGTGCTAAAAAGAAATGAGCCATCGAGCCAGGATATATAGGAGCCTTAAATACACAATGCTAAGGGACAGAAGCAAATCTGGAAGGCTACACAGTAAATGATTTCGATTACTGGTTACTCTGGAAAAGGCAAAACTATGGAGGAAGTGAAAAGACGACAGGTTGCCAGGGGTTAAGGACGGGGAATGAACAGGCAGAGCAGAAAGGGTTTCAGGGCAATGAAAATACTCTGTACATTATAACAATGGATACATATCATTATACATTCATCCAAACGATAGAATATACGACACCAAAATTGAATCCTAATGTAAACTGGGGACTCTGGGTAATTATCATGTGACAATGTGGGTTCAACAACTGTAACAACCGTACCACTCTGGTGTCGGGGGGGAGGGGGTCCTGATGATGGGGGACAGTGTACATGAGTAGGAGCAGTGGGTGAACGGGAAATCTCTATACTGTCAATTTTGCTGTGAATCTGAAACTGCTCAAAACAAAACAAAAGGCTTTATAAAGAATGTCTATAAAAGACAAAGATTAAAAAAAAAAACGTTAGTGGGGGGCGGGGGGAAACTCTTGCCTTATCTGATCAGGCTCTGATTCCAGTCGTTCCCACACATCTTACAAAACAGGTTTTCAGTTTTGGTTGCCATTAAAACAAAAAAGTAAAATTGTCTGGAAATTTTTTTAAATGACATACATGTAGCTGTATCAAAGACAATGGCAGAATTTCAACTTATCATAAACTGCTCTTTCCATTAAAATTAACTTTTAAGGGGTGCCTGGATGGCTCAGTCGGTTGAGCGTCCAACTCTTGTTTTCAGCTCAGGTCATGATCCCAGGGTCATGGGATCAAACCCTGCATCAGGCTTCATGATGAGTATAGAGCTTGCTTAAGATTCTCTCTCACTCTCCCTTCACCCCTCCCCTGTTCACACTCAAGCTTGCTCAAAAAAAAAAAAAAAAAATTAACTGCTGAAAATAAAGTTTGTTTCATCAAAAAATTTGGATTTTTTTTTTCCTGGATGTAGCAAATAATTTTACACAAACACGCAAATAATGTTATACAAAAATGAGACAGAAATCACTGCAAAGACTGGTTTTCTACGGCCTGTGAAGGAAATCAATTTACAATACACTAAGTGGCATAAAAAAATGCAAAGTATGTGTTTATAAGCATTTTTCTAGCGAGAGGTCCACAGCTGTCAAATTCTCAAAGAGAGCCATGCATGACCCAGATAAGACTGAGAATGGCAAGTTCTTAGGTGTAAGTTAAATCAAGACATTCACCCACTATTTAATACTAAGGGTTCTACTACCTTCATTTATGAAACCTTCTCTGACTTCCATCCTGTGTACATAGCTCCTTTCCACAGACATAAAAAGAAAGTAATTTACTGCCACCCAAGTATTTAGAAAAGGGCTAGGGAGGGGTGCCTCGGTGGCTCGTCGGTTAAGCCTCTGACTTTGGCTCAGGTCATGAACTAGTGGTTTGTGGGTTCAAGCCCCACATTGGGCTCTGTGCTGACAGCTCAGAGCCCGGAGCCAGCTTCAGATTCTGTGTCTCCCTCTCTCTCTGCTCCTCCCCTGCTCACACTCTGTCTCTCTCTCAAAAATAAATAAAGATTAAAAAAATTTTCTTAAGGGGCGCCTGGGTGGCAGAGTCGGTTAGGCGTCCGACTTCAGCCAGGTCACGATCTCGCGGTCCGTGAGTTCGAGCCCCGTGTCGGGCTCTGGGCTGATGGCTCAGAGCCTGGAGCCTGTTTCCGATTCTGCGTCTCCCTCTCTCTCTGCGCCTCGCCCGTTCATGCTCTGTCTCTCTCTGTCCCAAAAATAAATAAACGTTGAAAAAAAATTTTTTTTTTTAATTTTTTTCTTAAAAAGTGCTAGGGAACATCAGAAGTGTTCATTATTAGATACAAGACAACAACCGGAAGTCAATTAAATCACCCCAAAACTTTTTTGGTTTTGTTTCTGAGAGAGAAAGAGAGAGAGACAGCATGCGAGCACAAGTGTTGGGGAGACGTCGAGGGAGAGAGAGAATCTTTTTTTTTTTTTTTAAGTTTATTTGAAAGAGTGAGCGAGTTTTAGTGCATGCGTGTGAAGCAGGAGGAGGGGTGGAGAGAATCCCAAGCAGACTCCCTGCTGTCAGCGCAGAGCCCCACAAGGGGCTCCATCTCACAGACTGTGAGATCACCACCTGAGCTGAAATCGAGAGACGGACACTTAACCAACTGAGCCACCCAGGCACCCCTAGAGAGAGAGAGAAAGAGAATCACGCAGGCTTCACCCCAAGCATGGGGGCCCACAGGGCTCAATTTCACAACTATGAGATTATGACCTGACCCGAAATCAAGAGTCTGCTGCTTAACCAACTGGGTGCCCGGGCACACAAACCCCCACCACCATTTTTTTGTTTGTTTTTAAGGATACATTCACATCTGGTTGACAAGACCCTGGAAAATTGGGCTATATAGGTTATGAAAGGTCCATAACCTCTAATCCAAAGGAGAATTTACCAAATAATCCAAAAGCAGGTTAAAAATTGTGTATGCAGAAGGATGCTTAACTGTAATAGATCAGTCAAAACCCGGGCTCCAAAGACTACCTGTGGGGATTCACTTAGAAGTTATGCCACACGAGGTAAGTTTCTTAACCTGTTTCCATGCTTATTAAAAAAAAAAAAAAAAGGGATGGAGAGCTTGGGTGGCTCTTTTTTTATATATATTTATTGATTTGGGGAGTGTAGCTAAAAGTCTGATTGATTTATTGTGAATCTTCCATGAATTTTCAAAGAACCAAATTTCAGTAGTGACTCTAAAGCAATCAAAAAAGAACAACTGTTTACTATCAAATTCTTGTTTCCCTTCTTTTTTGCATACCAGGTCTTCTTAAATCCTCAGAAATATTTACTAAAATCTTCTTGCATTCCTAAAAATTTTGATACGTTTACTGTCTATGTTATTTGGCATATACAGTATTATCTGTATTCTAATTTCCTTAAAACCTACACTTCTTGTCACAACATAATGTTATTCTTTACGCTCTTTAGTGTTTGTGGGGGGGGGGGGGGAAGGGGAGTCTTTTGAGAGAGAGGGAGCGAGAATGAGCAGGGGAGGGGCAGAGAGAGAGAGAATCCCGGGCAGGATCTTTCTCTGTAGGCACGGGGCCCAAGGAGGGGTTCGAGCTCACGAACCTCGAAATCATGACCTTAGCTGAAACCAGGAGTCTGTCACTTAACCGAGCCACCCAGGCAACCCTATACTATTCAGTGCTTTTAATTTAAATTCCCTGTGTCTAATTTTTTTGTATTCACAAGAATGTTGTATTTATGTGCTCCTCCACATATATTAAAACTTTATTCACTCTGTTTTAAAAAAATACTCAGCACACAGTAAGCCCTCTGTAAAGGTGTCCTCACTTATTTAAAAATACTAAGCATCAACTAGGTGTCAGGCACTGTGCTAGGTGGCTGGGACTATGTCAATGAAGATGTTGCCCTCTTGTAATTTACTTGCTAACAGTGGCAGATGATAAACTACATATAATAAGTAAATGATGGGGCACCTAGATGGCTCAGTCGGTTGAGCATCCGATGTCGGCTCAGGTTATGATCTCATGTTTGGGAGTTCGAGCCCTGCATCAGGCTCTGTGCTGACAGCTCACAGCCTGGAGCCTGCTTCGGATTCTGGGTCTCCCTCCCTCTCTCTGCTCCTCCCCCACTCACACTCTATCGCTTTCTTTTAAAAAAAAAAAAAAAAAAAAGGAGGGGCCCCTGGGTGGCTCGGTCGGTTGGGCTTCCGACTTCGGCTCAGGTCATGATCTTACAGTCCGTGAGTTCGAGCCCCGCGTCAGGCTCTGTTCTGACAGCTCAGAGCCTAGAGCCCGCTTCGGATTCTGTGTCTCCCTCTCTCTCTCTGCCCCTCCCCTGCTCATGCTCTCTCTCTGTCTCAAAAATAAATAAAAACATTAAAAAAAATTAAAAAAAAAAAAGGAAATTATGGAGTATGAAAAGGTGAAAAGAGCTATAAAAAAAAATGGAACTTCAAACACTGGGCGTGGTAGGAGTTGCAATTTTTCAATGGAATGCAGCTTATTGAAAAGGTGACATCTGAGCAAAGAATTCAAGAGGCAGCCAGGTGAATATCAGGAGTATTCAGGAAGAGCCAAGCCCTGAGGCAGAAACATGCCTGGCACATCAGAGTGAGAACAAAAGGAGATTACAGCAGATGAGCGAGGGCAGGAGTAGTAGGGAAAAAGGATCAGAAAGGTAGGAAGAGACTGACTCAAGCATGGCCTACAGACAAATGCGCCCGAAGTGAGGTAGGAGCCACTGTAGGATCTGCACAAGAGTAACAGGACGGTCGTACGTGCTACAGGAGCGCCCTGGCTATTGTGCTGACGAAGAGCACAGGGGAGAAGCACAGAAGGGGAGCACCTCTCGGTGGCAGGCTATTTGTGACTGAAGTGTTAGAAAAACCCTGGTCTTTCAGCATGAGAAATTGCTCTTGGATTCAGTTAACTGTCTAGCTCTGTTCCCCAGGAAACCATGAATGTCAGAAACCACAGAATGTCAGCTGTGTTACTAGGCAACATGGCTTATGGTAAAAATGACCCATTGGTAAATTGCTTGGGTCTGAGAGGGACTAAAAATACCTGGAGAGTGGCTGTAACTTTGGACTTCTCCTAGTGTGGTGACTCCTGTAACCGAGCCTGTACCCCGTGGGGATCCTAGAAACCTTGCTCATGGGTGGTCATACAAGGTAACGGCTTTTGTGGAACATGCAGCTTCTTAGGTTGGCTACATACCCCCTTCGTGGGAGCCTCATTATTCACACCTAAGCTCCACCTGAAGGAGGGGGCACAGAGAATAGTTCTGGCTATTCTTCCTTCTTCTTTAAAAAAATAACATTAAAAGTAAACTCTAGGCCCACTGTAGACTTGAACTCACAACCCCCAGACCAAGAGTCGGGTGCTCTACCGACTGAGCCACCCCTGGCTGTTCTTTCAGCACTGCCACCAGGACCTCCCAAAAAGAACACTGGTCCTTCTCTGCTGACAAGCTGTGTTTCCTGTCCCATATCCTCGTAAGTGAATGTGATGTCAAATACGGATTGCCACAGGCCACAGGTCTGGTTGAACCCTACTAAAATTCCCTGGGTAGGCACTGTTCTAATGCAGTAGAATATACAAGAAACAGCAGTAGCATGGACCAGGATGGCAGTGGTATAAGTAGGAACAAATAGTAAAACGTAAAGATAATTTGAAGGAGGAGCTCATAGGATCTTCTAATGAATAAAACATGGGATGTGAAAGAGTAAAGTTAGGGATGACACCAAAAATTTTGGCCTTAGCAACTGGAAAGATGGAGTGGAAATTGGGATAGGGGAAGAACTGGAGACCTGGAGTTCAGTTTTAGACAATTTTGAGTTGAGGGTCATTCTCAACTCACTTTTCCCTTCTGTGACCCAAGATGGCTGTAGCAGCTCCAAGTATCATGAGCTCATATAACAACATCCAAGAGAAGGGCTGTACCTTCATATACCGAAGGATACTAGACTCCAGCAGACTTCTGTGTCACTATCCCGAAACCAATCATGAGCAAGGAGAATGGAACATAATGGGCTTTAGGCTGAGCCATACTCACAAACTGCCACCTTCGGAATGGAGGCGAGGAAAGTCCATGAAACTCATGGGCGCTAAATATCTGGACAAAATTGGGCCTCTGTTAGCAAGGAAAGACACGAATAGGTACAGTGTGTGTCAAAGGTATTAGATGAACCATCCACATCAATGTGGAATAAAAGATTAGTCACGCGGAATAAAAGATTAGTAATAAAGAACAGGTACAAAATAAGACAGGGAGCCAGGCTTCGGTAAGTGAGAGGAAGTGACCTACCTTCTGTTCCATGAAAAAACATGTAGACAAATCCTGTGAAATTATACAACAACCAAGAAAAGATTCTAAATGATTTGAGGAAAAAACAAAAATGAAGACTCTGACTAAAATCAGAAACTCTCAACTGCAGGAGAGCAAGGTCGCAGAAATTTCTAAAGTGAAATAATTGTGACCTAGATTTTTATATTCAAATGATCCATCAAGTAAGAAAGCAGAAAAAAGACACTTTCAGACATGTAAGGGCATTACTTGAGGGTATTCTCTAGCAACAAGGATGAAACCCAATAAAGTAGATGTGAGAACACAGTGGAAATGATCCAAGAGTGAAATGAAAAAGACGTCCCAGGATGGCAGCTGTGCAGCAGAAATAGACAATAATTCATCCTATTAAAACAAAATTAGTGAACTCCATGAAAGGAAGAAAGGAGTGGACTCCATTCAAAAGATACAATCACTAAGAAGCTGGTGTAATGACAGGAATGCATATGTTTCTTTTCTCAATAAAAAAAAGAAAATTATGCAACAGAAAATTCCCACAAAATGCTGATTGTTTACCCAGTTTTCCTCCCTTACTGCTTGCTAAAAAAACCTAGTTGTTTTTTCTCTTTCTTTTTAAGGTTATCAGGTAAAATCACAGGACTAGAGAAGGTAGCCTCTCTCCCAGACCCATGGGACAAAGTCCCTGTAGATCTAAACTAAGCCTGGAAATCCCAGTCTCCTCTGCTAGTAATTGGCCTGAGCAACTGCTCCTGTCCCACTGTAGAGAAGCTGTTCGTTTCCGACCTACGAGACATACAGGAAAATCATCTGGGGAGCTTCTTGAAAGATTTTCCAAGATGAAAAGAGATGGGACAGGGAGGAAATCTGTGATAATGGATGTTATTGGGCAACTGGTGAATTTGAATGTAGACTGTATTAGATAGATAGTATTGCATCATGGCGGACATGGAGAGGTACCACCCACATCCAAACAACTCACCACCAGGCGGAGAAGTATGGTTATGCTGTTAGCTTCATCACGGTTGGCTTCAGCTGTCAAGAGGAGTGCTCGGTGTTCTCTGGACAGCTCAAGCTCATAACTGAGAAAGCAAGGTACAGGCCAAGCCATTTCTACCCAACACAGAATGGTTCTAATGGACAATCCTGCCTCCAGGTCTGCTCCTTCTGCCGGCAGACAAGCCACCACAATCTGACGGCTCCACTTGCCCACTACTGCTTCCTTCTTTTTAGATTTGTGCAATCCTAATCCTGGCCTCAGCATCTGCTTCTGAGCGAATACAAATGTTAAATTTCCTGAATTTAATCACTGTTCCACGATCACATGAGGAAGTCCTTTCCTTAGATGATATGCAGTAAAGCATTTAAGAATAAAGAGTCATGATCTCTACAATTTTCTCTCAAAAGATTCCCCCCAAACAACTATAGACCCATAGACAAAGATAAAGGAAAAAGCAAATATAGCAAAATGTTTATAACAAGTGAATCGAGGTAAAAGTTAGACAAGAGTCCACATGACTTCTCACAATTTTATGAGTTTTTAAATTTGTCTAAAATAGGTTTTAAAAATGGGGAAGATCCACAAGAAGCAGCACCCATTCTATGCCCTTCTCCCCGCCTTTTAGGAAGTGAGAAAAGGATACTTGGTGCAGCGGTAACCACCGCCAGTAAAAGAAAGGTCAAGACCATCAGCTGGGTCACCTGTGGTCGGATATTCTGCAAAATGCTGCCAAAAGAACCAAAGTGAAACACCAGGATAAACAAAAAGCTAGTCAGGAAAGTCATAGCTCTGGAGTGCCTGGCTGGCTCAGTTGGTAGAGTGGGTGACTCCCGATCTCAGGATCGTGAGTTCAAGTCCTATGTTGGGTATAGAGACTGCTTAAGAAAAATCAAAATTAAAAAGAAAAGAAAAAAAGAGAAAGTCGTGGTTCAAATGTGGAAAAAAAAAAAAAAAAGGACAGGATTTCGAGCAACTAATGGATTACAGGAAGAGAATCCATTTGTCTTTGACACTAGAAGCATCATCCTTCTGTTGGCCTGGGTCATGATACTGGCATAGAGAGAAGGAAATGTCACCATAATTACTTCATCACTCTGCAATGAATACCTGCATAATAATTAAGACATCAGACCAATATAAAAACCAAGCACCAAAGCCTTCATTAAGGTTGCAGAACAGAACATAAATGTTCTCCACCTTGTCAGTGTAAAAGGCACAGCTGACAGAGATTGGAAGCTGGAGTGAGGGAGAGCAAAAACAGAAAGGACAAGCAGTGGGAAAGAGTACGATTTTAATTTTGAATCCCTGAAGACTAGACATCTCTAAGCATATTCCACTTGACCCATTTTTTAACAGCTTTTATTGAAATATAATTCACATACCATAAAATACACCAGTTTACTTTTAGTCTTTTTATTACTGAGTTATTAGAGTTCTTTAGAGAACTTCGATACAAGTCCCTTATTAGATAGAAATTGCAAATACTTTCTCCCATTTTGTGGGTTGTCTTTTCACTTTCTTGATGGTGTCCTTTGAGGCACAAAAGTTTTTAATTGTGATAAAGTCCAATTTATCTATTTTATTCTTTGTTGCTTGTGCGGTCAGTGTCCTACCTAAGAAGGCTTTGCCTAGCCAAGGTCAGTAAGATTTATTCATGTTTTCTTCTACGAGTTTTATCATTTCTGCTATTACATTTAGGCCTATGATGCATTTTTAGTTAATCTGGGTATATGATGTGAGGAGGAAGTTCAAATTCGTTCTTTTGCATGTAAATCTCCAGGTTTCTCAGCACAATTTGCTGAAAAGACTATTCTTTCCCTATTGAATTTTCTTGGCACATTTGTCTAAAAAAAAAAAAAAAAAAACAAAAACTATTGATCACAGAATACTTCTGGATTCTCAATACTATTCAGTTGATTTATACGTACTGACACTTTAAGGTGAAATCCAGGTAATGTAAGTAAGCGTTTTAAAGTGTATGGCTAGGGGTGCCTGGGTGGCTCAGTCGGTTAAGCGTCCGACTTCGGCTCAGGTCATGATCTGGCGGTTTGTGAGTTCGAGGCCCGCGTCGGGCTCTGTGCTGACAGCTCAGAGCCTGGAGCCTGTTTCCGATTCTGTGTCTCCCTCTCTCTGACCCTCCCCCGTTCATGCTCTGTCTCTGTCTCAAAAATAAACATTAAAAAATAAATAAATAAAGCATATGGCTCAATACCACACAGTACATTCACAATGTTTTACAACCAACACCCCTATTTCCAAAACCTTTTCATCATCCCACATCCATCAGATAGTCCATCCTCATTCCCCATGACCTTGGCAACCACTCATCTAATTCACATCCGTATGGACATAACGGTCCTGGATATTTCATATCAGTGAAATCACATGTGATCTTCTGTGTCCAGCTTCTTTCACTCAGCAGGTTTTTGCGGTTCATGCACTCTGTAGCGTTTATCAGTAGTTCACGGTTATGGCTGAATAATATTCCATTGTGTAGATAAGCCACACTTTGGTTATCCACTCATTAGTTGATGTACATCTGGGTTGTTTCTACGTTTTAACTAATGTAAATGGCTACGTAAGTACAGAACTACTATAAATATTCATGTTCAAGTATTCGTTTGAGTACCTGTTTTCAATTCTTTTGGGTACATATGTAGGAGTAGACTATCTGGTTCATGTCATAATTCTAGATTTAACTGTTTGAAAAACCACCAAACTGTTTTCCACAGCAGCTGTGCCATTCTGCTACCAGCAATGTACAAGGGTTCCAATTTCTCCCTATCTTCACCAACATATGTGATTTTCTGTTTTCTGATTGATTCGCATGTGACATCCGTAACTCAACACAATACTCCAGGTGTTGTCTGGACGGTACAAAATAAAGTAAGACTAACACCTTTCCTCTTCTGAACCTCCTTCCTGTTAAGTCCCGACTAGGAATCTATGCAGGCTTTCTCGTAGTCCCATTACATTTTATATCCAGATGGAGTTTATTACAGTAATTAAAATACCTAAGTTGTTTGTATTCAACCACATCTCCCTCACTCCTATAATTATGCAGATGTTTTCTCAACTCATATACAGAACTTCATATCAAACTCCTTTAAGTTATCATGGTAGCCTTGACCCACCATTTCAGTCAGAAATATTTTTTAAAGTTACCCCTAAAAAATACATTTCATCCAAAAATGTGATAAGCGTAGTATCAATGTTTTTATTCACATTACAAAAACATGGACAGCAGCCTTCAGCAATAGGAATGTTTCTCCAGTTGTCACGAATTCCCTATTACTAATTTTTATTTATTTTTTTATCTTTATTTATTTTTGAGAGAGAGCGAGAGTGTGAGCGGGGAAGGAACAGAGACAGAGGGAGACACAGAATCCTGGAGGCTCCAGGTTCCGAGCTGTCAGCACAGAGCCCGACGCGGGGTTCGAACCTACGAACCGCGAGATCATGACCTGAGCTGAAGTCGGACACGCAACCGACTGAGCCACCCAGGTGCCCCCACTATTACTAATTTTTAGAGTTGCTACTCAACCACTCATATTTCCACCTGATTTTATGGTCATCCAGCCCACACTCCTCCACTTGTCAACAGAGAAAGGTTGCAGAATGCCTGTCTGAAATTCACTGATACTGCATTCTCTGCATTCTCCTGACCCACAGACTAATAATCCTACCTAAAAAGAAGTATGGTTTGGGGCACCTGGGTGGCTCAGTCACTTACGGGTCCCAATCTTGGTTTTGGCTCAGGTCATGAGCTCACGGTTTGTTCTGAGCTCAAGCCCCACATCGGGCTCTCTGCTGTCAGCACAGAGCCCGCTTTGGATCCTCCGTCTCCCTCTCTCTCCTCCCCTTCCACATGTGTGCACTCTCTCTCTCAAAAATAAACACTTAAAAAAAAAAAAACAACTAAGGTTTGTCTAACATAATTGTCTCTAGTGAGCCCATGTAATACTTTCCTTTAAAAATATAATCACAGGGGCACCTGGGTGGCTCAGTTGGTTAAGCGTCCGGCTTTGGCTCAGGTCATTATCTCGTGGTCTGTGGGTTCGAGCCCCGCGTCAGGCTCTGTGCTGACAGCTCAGAGCCTGGAGCCTGTTTCAGATTCTGTGTCTCCCTCTTCCTCTGACCCTCCCCTGTTCATGCTCTCTCTCTGTCTCAAAAGTAAATAAATGTTAAAAAAAAAAAAAAATTAATAAAAAATAAAAATATAATCATAGTCAATGTTTTTAGTACATAAAACACAATGAACTCAGATTAAGTCATACTACATTTCAAATCTTATTTGGAGTTTTATATAGCAACAAACTTAATACAAAGAAAAAGCAGTATGTATCTCGTGTTATACTTGAGATTATCAAGACAAATGTGTGTCAATTTATTGTAATTTAGGTTTATACATTTTTTAAATTCTACAAGAGGCTCTCCTCAACCATAAAAATTCAATAGGAAAAAAAACATTTTCCACCAATCCAAAGCAAAATGAGATTTTAAGAACTCTTGTGTTTCTAGTAATACAGATTATTTTATTGAAACCAGTTTTCCTAATTCCTTTAAGAGCACATTCCTCACTCAAAAATTTCTTTTATGAAGCCTTCTTAGGTTGTTCAGGTCTAAAACAGCCTCCCCTACTCTGCCCTCTCATACCTACTTACTATCCTTACCACTCACTTTAACATCTGATGTTTGGTATTTACTGCTTGTTAACAGTTGGCTAATTTACCTATTGTCCGCAACAGTCTCCTGCAGAGAAGAGACACTCATTCATTTCTAACCTCATCACAACCAACATAGTATAATGCTTATGAAAAGGTAAGCACTCAAGTTCTTATATTAACTTATATCGCATATAATAGTTAGAAACCTAACCAGAATTGAAATCAAAGAGGAAATTATCTGATAAATGTGAAGACATTTCAGAGTATTGTGGTCCTTTGGGGTGACTGCAGTGTGGTAACTAAGGGAAAGCAGCGTCAAACAGAAGGTTCTCCGAGATGAGAGAGCTCCGTGCATATTTCCAGGTAGCAGGCAAGGAGGCAGGAAAAAATGAAGACACAGGAGGTGACGGAAAATATGGAAGAGATGAGATTGTGGGGCTCAGTAAAAAGAGGATAAAGGACATTTTTCCTTCTGAAAAAGGAAAGCTAGCTACACAGATACATTGAACCAGACAAGGGTTAACTTCAATAGGTGATTTTTAAGAGAAAGACCATGTTTATTTAGCTAATATTTATCAAGCAAGCACCACGTCAGTTTCCTGTAGTGCAATCAATTGCCGCAGTGACAAATTATCACAAACTTACTGGCTTACAATTCATTATCTTACAGTTCTGGAAGTCAGAAGTCCAAAACAGGTCTCACTGGACTAGAGCCAAAGTGTCGGCAGAGCTGGGTTCCTTTCTGGAAACGCTAAGGATAATCCATTTTCTTGCCTTTACCAGTTTATAGACGCTGCCCACATTCCTCAGCTCCCAGGCCCCTTTTATCTTCAAAGCCTCGGTGGACATTTGGTTCCTTCTCATGATGCTATCTCTCTGGTCCTGACTCTTCTGCATCCTGCTTCTCTTAAAGACCCTTGCGATTACATTAGGCTCACCAGATAACCCAGAGCACTCCCTTTCAAAATTAGCTGATTAGCAACCTTAATTCCACCTGAAGCCTAAATCCCCTTCAGCTGTGTGATACAACGTCCTCAGTTCCGGAGATTAAGATGGGGAGGCCTATTCTGCCTGCCACGAGCACTATGCTGTGTCCTTTGCTTATATCTTTTAATTTAATCCCCACAACAACTCTATTTTACACGTGAGGAATCTGAGGCCACCCCACTTTCAGACTTGACATGACTCATAAGAGATACTACTATAATAATATTCAGTACTTGTGTAACTGAACCGGTAGAATCAGGATAGAGATAACACAGCCTCCACTGGTCTGTCCCAAAGCCCTCACTACCCTCTCTCTACGTGTGTGTGTGTGTGTGTGTGTGTGTGTGTGTGTGTGTGTGTGTGTGTGTGTGTGTGTGTGTGTGTGTGTGTGTCAGGGTGAAGGGAAAAAGGCTTCTCCTTCTCCCATCAACCAAAACCATATCCTCTTTCATCGTGTGAAATCTCTGTGCATGATTTTGTAAATCTCTACACACCAGGCTGCATTCCACTTAGGCTTTGGTGTATGCGATGAGGTCATATGGTAGTATGTTAAGAAATAAGGCAACACTGGGTGTTACAGGAAAGCGATGAATCACTAAATTCTATTCCTGAAAAAAATAGATTTTGATTTAAAAAAAGAAGGCTAAAATTATTTCATTTGTAGATTCCTTCCTAAATGGTATAATTTTAGGTTCCAGATTTGAACATATAAATTATTTTTATAACTATTTCAAGTATTCAGATATATCCCCCAAGGTATAATATATTGGATTAGAGATTATCAACATTTTAATATGTCTCGACATACATAACCCATTATTTTTCAGGATCCCATCAACCATACATATAGGAAAGGTTCCTTTTTGAAAAAAAATGATTGCAATATAATTGACTTCCAGGTATCTCTCCTCATTTAGTAATGAACTCTTATGTTGTTCCATCGCTCTCCCTAAACACTTGGGTAACAATAATTTTCTTTCCATGTCCTAAAAAAAGGCTCCAGGCATAGGATGGAGATCAGGGAAATGGTCTCTGATTGACAGCAAAAGCCTTGATGTTACATAGTTGGCAAATGTCTTGATTGAACTTTCGTCTCTAGAGCAGCCATTGTTTTTAATGTTTATTTATTTTTGAGAGAGACAGACAGACTTCGAGCAGGGCAGTGGCAGACAGAGAGGGAGACAGAGAATCCAAAGCAGGCTCCAGGCTCTGAGCTGTCAGCACAGAGCCTGACATGGGGCTCGAACTCATGAACTGTGAGATCATGACCTGAGCCCAAGTCGGACCCTTAACCAACTGAGCCACCCAGGTGCCCCGAGCAGCCATGTTTTAAAAAGATTTATTTATTTTTGGGAGAAAAAGCGCAAGTGGGGAAGGGGCAGAAACAGAGGGGGACAGAAGATCCAAAGCGGGCTCTGCGCTGACAGCAGCAAACTCGATGGGGGGCCGTGAGATCATGACCTGAGCCAAAGTCGGATGCTCAACCTACTGAGCCACTCAGGTGTCCTGAGCAGCCATTTTTAATCTTTTCAGGATCATGGACTCTGCTTTGAAAGCTGATAAACCTATGGACCTCTTCCCACTAGAAAAATGCATACGCACTCACACTCAAAATTTTTCATACAACCCATTTTATTGCGTTTTAAATCTACTGCCATCACAGACCATATAAAACTAGTCTTTACAAGGATATCTGTATGTCTCACTTTTGGTTGTGTGCCAAAATTTGCTACACCCAGAAATAAAAACCTAAAGTATGCAATAAAACGAACCAAACTTTAATTATTTTTGACAAATAGATACCAAAGTAGTGATGACTGCTGGCTGTAGTGCCTCTGGCACCAAAACATGGGTCTCAGGGAAAACCCACCTCTTTTACATTATTCCCCAGGGAGACCTGGGAAAACACGGGTGTTACAAGGCTCAGGTCCCGACAATAAGGAAAATGGCGTTAACTGAATTTAATGAGTGTTTCCCAAAATAATAACATTTTATACTTTGTACACTTATAAAAAGGAAAGATGCGCTTTGGTTTGTTTGAAGTACGCTCCCCACCCAATGTAGGGCTTGAACTCATGACCCCAAGATCAAAAGTCACATGCTCTACTGACTGAGCCAGCCAGGTTCCCCTAGGAAAGACAGGGTTTTAAAATTGGGAAACATTAATATACATGTAAATATTTGAGGAAAAAAGCATACCAGACCTACTAGTTCAAAACGTATTAAGCTCAAAGTGGAGTACCCGCACCTGTCAGAGACAGGGTGATGATCATGCCGCTGGGGTGAAAAGAAAATCCTGTAAGACTAAACGTATGTGTTCTCTTAAATTTGAAATTGAGCTTTACGAATACTCAGTACGTGAAATCGACACCAGCACGTTCTCCCGTTCCTACATCAGGCTGCTGCAGCCTTGTGGCCTTTACGTGAAGAACGCCAGTTACCACGGATTGCCTCACTCGACCTCCAGCGTACCTCTAGGCTCCCTGAAAGGCACCTCTCCTAGGAGTCCGGGGGTAAGCACGGTCGTGGAAATAGGAGTTCTGTCTACAGCATCACTCCAGCGTCCAGTCTCCAGCTTCCTGGGGGGCAAGAAGCAGAGTGGCAGGAGCCACAGAGCGGAAGCTTTTTGATCTGACTTCCCAGTCCTGAGCTGATGCGCTCCGTCTGTCCCGCAGTTTCCAGAGGGGCCACAGAGGTGGCACAAGCTCTGGCTCCCAGTACAGGGACAGGGACGGCGGTGCCTTCTGAGTTCCCCCGAGGGGTCACTTCTGGATTGTCGCCCTAGAGGAGCTGTTAGGCTCTTCTAACAGTTCTGTAAGCATCTTATACCCTTTCAGTAAATCTCGTCTTGTTTCAAATACTCAGAAGAGTTTTGTTTGTGGCACTGACTGCACACACAGTGTTCTAGGAGGTCCAAGTAGGTCAAGGAAAGAAGGCAGGCTCCACACCCTGGAGGGGCTGTTTGTGACGCCCTCACTGGTTTGTTCACTTTCAGCAAACTGCCACATCCTGCAGCTTCCTTGGGCCCAATTAAGTACATCTGCAGATCTCATTACAATTATGATCTCACTCACTAATGGGTTTTCAAACATTTTTGCAAACGAACAAAGTGAAAAAGACAGCGAGACAAACCAAAACACAGACTCTCAACTATAGAGAACTGAGGGGGGCAGGAACCAGCATGGGGGAAACAGCTGATGGGGATTAAAGCGTGCCCTTGCAGCGATGAGCCCTGAGTGATGTATGCAACTGTTGAATCACTATATGTACACCTGAAATGAATAGAATACTGTATGTTAACTATACTAGAATTAAAAATTTTTTTAACTAAAAAAAAATAAAGACTGCCAGAATTGGATACTTAATTAAAATATCTGTAACAAATAAGAACAGATTTTTGCAAGGGCTCCTGGGGGACACAGATGACTCTTGACTTCAGCTCAAGTCTTTTTTTTTTTTTTTTTTTAATGGTTATTCACTTTTGAGAGAGAGAGTGTGAGCAGGGGAGGGACACAGAGAAGGAGAAACAGAGGATCCAAAGCAGGCTCTGCACACTGACAGCAGCAAGCCTGACACAGGGCTCGAACTCACGCACCATGAGATCGTGACCTGAGCCAAAGTCAGATGCTCAACTGACTGAGCCACCCAGGAGCCCCATATCAGCTCAAGTCTTGATCTCAGAGTTGGGGAACCTACTTAAAAAAATTTTTTTTTAATTTAAAAATAAAAAATAAGAGTTTTGCAAAGAAAGGTGGATTAAATATAATAAAGCAAAATACAAGCAAGCAACAAGAAAATGGCAGAACTGACAACTGTGTGTTAACAATACCAGTACTTTATCAAAACTGTAAGGTAAAAGTGATTATCTTGTAAACTGTAAAACTATACAGCTTTCAGAAGAAAACAAAGGAAAAACATCTTTGAGACCTACCACTGGACAGAGTCCACAAATGTGACACCAAAAGCACAATTCATAAAAGAAAAAAAAAGATTGAATGCACTACATGAAACTTCTAACTTCTTCACTGTAAGAGACCCTGTTAAGAGGATGAAAAAACAAAACAAAACAATTTTTGCCAATCACGTATCTGACAAAGAGCTTATTCTCAAAGCTCAATAATAAAAAACAATCCAAATTGTTCATTAGGGAAACAATTTGCCCACTGGGAAAGACAATTAAAACCACAATGAGGGGCACCTGGGTGGCTCGGTCGGTTAAGCACCCGATTCTTGATTTCGGCTCAGGTCATAATCTCTCGGTTTGTGGGTTCAAGCCCCACGTCAGGCTCCACACTGATGAGGCAGAGTCTGCTTGGGATTATCTCTCCCTCTCTCTGTCTCTCCCCCCCCCCCAAAAAAATGAAAAAAAAAACTTAAAAAAAATTGTTTTAACCACAATGAGATATCACAACTTTTTAGAATGAGTAACATTTTAAAAATAGAGAAAATACCAAATTCTGACAAGTGTGTGGAGAAACCAGATCTTTCATACGTTGCTGGTGGGAATAGCCACTCTGGAAAATAATCTTATAAAATTCACCATACACTTACAATATGAACCAGCAATTGCACTCTTGGGCATTTATCTCAGAGAAATGAAAGCCTATGTTCACACAAAAACCTATACATGAATGTTCAGAGCAGCTTTATTCGTAATAGCCAAAAACTAGAAAACAAATCATATGTTCTTCAACAGGTGAACAAACTGGGACTATGGCACATCCATACAATGAATAGTAAGTACTCAGTAATAAAAAGAAATGAACTACTGATACGCTGGACAACTTGGATGGTTCTCTGAGGCATTGTGCTGAGTGCAAAAGTCAACCTCAAAAAGATACATATAGTATGATTCCATTTATATAACATTCTCAAATGACACAGTTATAGAGAGATAGAACAAATTAGCTGTTGCCAGTAACTAGGGAAGGGGCGGGGGGGGGGGGGACTTTGAGATGCATGAGGGGGTTTCTTGGCAGTAATGGACCAGTACTGACTCTTGACTGTAGTGGTCATTAAATGAATCTAGACATGAAACGTTATCTATTGCACAAAACTATACACACACACGTACACCTGAATGAGTGCATTAAAAAAAAAACATGAAAACTGGGGCGCCTGGGTGGCTCAGTTGGTTAAGCATCCGGCTTTGGCTCAGAGCACGATCTCGCTATTTGTGGGTTAGAGCCCCACGTTGGGCTCTGGGCTGACAGCTCAGAGCCTGGAGCCTGTTTCAGATCTGTGTATCCTTCTCTCTCTCTGCCCCTCCCCTGCTCGCACTCTGTCTCTCTCTCTCAAAAATAAATAAACATTCAAAAAAAATTTTTTTTAATAAAAAAATTTAAAAAACCATGAAAACTGAATATGGCTACTTAACAGTACCATACCAATGTCAGTTTCCTGATTTAATGTTAGTAACGTCACCTTACATAAGATATTATAACCAGGAGAGCTGAATGAAGGTTACACAGGACTCCCTGCCTATCTTCACTACTTCCCATGAGTCTATAATTATTTCAAAATAAAGGGTTTTTTTTAAGTGATGGTCTTCAATCATACTTATTTTTAAGATTACTAATATTTTAAATGTATCGAAAACATAAAAATAATACATTTTAAATTGTTCTACAATGTTTTTCAACGTTATCTCATTTTTGTTAGGGTCTTACAATGTACAATATATGTAGTATGTAGTTTACAGCAAACGGACATATTGAGAATGCAGACACAATTATTTATACAGCTGGGGTGTGACAGGAAAACTGGCAGATCTCTACTAATAGAGGCTACAAAAGTCTAAGATTCTATCTGTCCCCTGAAGGTTTTACTTAGGGAAGCGCATACAAGAACAGGAAAAACACTGGACTGAGAATTGAAAAGAACTCTATTCTATCTAAACTTGCAGTTTAAACAAGTCACAATCTCACTGTCATCTACAAAATGTAAGGGTTGTATCAGATCATTCCCAAAGACATTCCAGTTCTGAAAACACTAACTCCACGAATTCTACAACAGGAAAAAATGAAGCAACCCTAAAGAAATATATGACTAAATCTCTAACCAATATTTGCTGAAAGTATACTAAAGTTTCAATATTGCCAGGAATATTAAATACAAGACAGAGTCTAAGTTATCATTAACACAAACATCAAAAAGGACACCTCCAAAGACAATTTTACCTAAAAGAAAATAGATTACCAAAAGATCCAGGTGACATATAATATCCAGGTAACAGGCAAAGGTGGCTATTTTGCATGCAGCCTCATGGTTCTTGAAGGCCTCTAATTTCTGCTCTTGGAATTACATTAGGTTCTGAATTGCAACAAACGATATACCATATATTCAAGTATCCTGATGTACAAGCTTGGGGATCATGATGCGGAACAAGTAGAATATCAAGACATCTAAGAAAGAATTCTTTTCCTCTTTTCCATCCACTTAACTAATTACTCACCATCCACTTGATTTAGTAAGACAGAATTTTAAGAGGTCTATTATTCAGGGGAAGCTAAACCTCCACTAGGTAATAATCCCATCCTGTTACACAACCCGCTATCCAGAAACATCATCTACCTGAAACAGAGTCCAAAACCAGGGAAGAAGTGAAAGTCATCTAAGCAGTAAAAGCCAACAGAACAAGGTCCTAGCACTAAAGGACCGGCTCCTCTGGCTCCTTATTCAGAACCTTCTATCATTTTTATCCAGCATTCAACGAGTGTAACTGCAGATTCTACTCTTACAGCACACTAAAAATATCAAATTAGAAAGGCAAGGAAAGTACGAGAAGCAGGTATAATGAGAGCAAAGAGATACAGCTAACAGTAAAGCAATAAGCAAATCAATCCCCAACCAGACATGATTTAGAAAGGAACAGTTTCACCAACAAATGAATGAAATACGGTGGTCTCAATGCTGCTGCCTCAGGAAACTAATGGCTGGAGGTTCTTCTGCAAATAAATCATTATGTGCTCATGAGCGCCCAAGACACGTGAAACACGGAACCACTAAAGTGGTGTTTTTTGGGGGCGCATGGGTGGCTCGGTTGGTTGGGCGTCCGACTTCAGCTCAGGTCATGATCTCACAGTCTGTGAGTTCAAGCCCCACGTCAGGCTCTTGCTGACAGCTCAGAGCCTGGAGCCTGCTTCAGATTCTGTGTCTCCCTCTCTCTCTGCCCCTCCCCTGCTGGTGCTCTGTTTCTCTCTATCTCTAAAATAAAAACATTAAAAAAAAATAAAAATAAAGTGGTGTTTTTTTAACCAGTATTATAGACAGCATAATCCATCTTAAATTTTTAAATGAAGAAACAAAACTGAAAATTGTATTTAAATTATCCATATTCTAGCATTCTTTAATATTGCAACTAAATTACATCACACCTGAATTTTACCATGAAATAGAGATATAACAAAACTCAAAACAGAACAAAACAAGGAATCCTGAGAAGTTGAAATATTATGTTAAAATTCATTCAGGCAACAGAGCATACGTGTGAATACTTTATGACCTAAAAAGTGAGGCTGCATTACAGTGAGTGAACAAACTAATATCCCTTTCTCATCAACTCCGACACCCTTTAATAAATAAAACGATCAAAACACTTCAACCTCTCTCAAGTATGGATGCTCTGAAATAGAGGTGTATCTTACAATTGCTGTCACCCAACAACAGGATGTAGTTGGTGAAAATTTTATCTCCTGGAAACATCAAGAAAGCAGCAGCATCAAAGTGTCTTAGGTCTGATCAAAAATGGCCACTCAAAATAATCTTTAAAAGATAGGGGCTCATGGGTGGCTCAGCCGGTTAAGGCCCGACTTTAGCTCAGATCACGATCTCAGTTTGGGAGTTCAAGCCCTGCGTGGGACTCTATGCTGACAGCTCAGAACCTGGAGTCTGCTTCGGATTCTTCGTCTCCCTCTCTCTCTCTGCCCCTCCCCAGCTCTCTCGCTCGCGTGCTCTCCCTCTCTGTCTCTCAAACACATACATTAAAAAAAATTTTTTTTTAATAAAAAAAATTCTAGAGCTCATAGATTTATTTATTTTAACAGTCTCCATGGCCCCCAGCACCCTGCGGAAGACCAGATTTGTTTGCTAGCGTACTTTGGAAGAAGCTATGCAGAAAAATAAACAAGAGTGAATAATAAATTCACCTGGGTGTGCCCTTTGTTTACACTAGTTTTAATCCTCAGGCACCACTCTGCCTATTTAAGGATCCTACACAGAGAAGCTCACAATTTTGGTAGAAACAGACTTAATTTTATCTTCAATGTTAGGCAAGTACACAGAGTAGGTGCAAGTCTCAGTAAAAATCTGCTGAATGAATGGAGATTTCTCAGTTGATTAGGCCAACTGACTGCTTACAGCTGGGTCTTCTATTAAGGAACCTTTGGAAAACCATTTTCCCCATAGGCTAGCTTAAAGAATCACCTAAGACAACAAAATCTTATCACCCAATTCATCGGCCCAAATTGTAGCTCCTTTTTTTTCAAGTTATTTATTTATTGTGGGGGGAGGGCAGAGAGACAGAGAGGGAGAGAATCCCAAGCAGGCTCTGCTCTGTCAGCACAGAGCCGGATGTGGGACCCAAACCCACAAACCATGAGATCACGACCTGATCCGAAACCAAGAGTCAGACCCTTAACCCACTGAGCCACCCAGGTGCCCCTGGAGCTCCCTTTTTATAAGGAGCAACATAAGGTTTGAATACAACCTGTGTATGTGATTTGATAATGAAGAAATGTCTTCCCACATTCCTCCTTGGGCTACTATGAGGAGTGCCTGTTGGCAATCTCAAAGCAATTTTTAACGCTCTCTAGAGATTAAAAGAATCAAGAAATGAGAAGAGATTAAGTTTAGAAGTATGTACTCCAAACATATTTTATTTTATTTAACGTATTTATTCATTTTTTGAGAGACAGAAACAGAACATGAGCGAGGGAGACACAGAATCCGAAGCAAGCTCCAGGCTCCGAGCTGTCAGCACAGAGCCCAACGCGGGGCTCGAACCCACCAACCTCCAGATAATGGCCTGGGCCAAAGTTGTCATGACCTGAGCCAAAGTTGGCCGCTTAACCAACTGAGCCACCCAGGCGCCCCTGTACTCCAAAAAGTATTTTTGGGTAGAGGCAGGTAAACTGTTCAGCAACACAGGTTTTGACCAGTTTTTGAAATGTTTTGAACACACACTAGTGGTAGCCCTGTATCTCAAGAAAAAGTAGAAAAAACATAACTGAGCCCAGAGAACTGGGTAATAAGTAAGTGTGTAAGAACTGATTATCTTTCTCCATTCCCAATAAACACAACTTACTAATTAAAACTTTCAAACATGATGGTTTAAGGCAAGTCCTACCAGAAGGTAACAAAAGAAGGGGGAAGAACTGGAAGAATAAACACCAAACCATTACCAGTAGTTATAATGTGATCATGGAAGTGTATGGGGGGCATTTTTAATTCCCAAACTCTACATTTCTTTTGTATCAATGTTTTACGATAGCATATGTATCACCATATTGGTGATAAGGGGAATATGGTTCTACCTCTAAACACACATATACACTTTCTCCAAATAAAAACAATTTGAACTTCTTTAAAGCTTATGGTTTTTTCAGAATACTGGTGGGATAACAAAAAAATGCTCCAGTATTTTAAGCAACCATTAAAAAGAAAAAAGAAAAAAGAGGGAGGACCTCCAACGTTTGTTAATGGTTTTTTACCAAAGTCTACAATCTAATGAAGAAAATACAAACATAACCACACCTAAGTCAGAGCATGGCTTGTGCTGTAAAAGGTTTTATAAGAGCAAGAGGAAAGAGCAATCGCTTACGATTAGGAGAACAGAAGAAGAGCGTGCAGACAAGGTGACATTTGAGCTGGGTTAGATGGATGATCCCTCCAGCGAGGTAACAACAGTTGAAATTCAGAGCACATGCTCTGCCCCAAAAAAATATTTTACAGATAAAAATAGTTCAAGTAGAGAACATACACCCAGCCAACCCCCAAACATATTTTATCTTTTAAAATTTCTTTAAAACTATAAAACCTGCTGTATAAAGCAATGAAAATTTTCCCATCTCACCTAGATTTCTTCTATACCACTATTCCTTTACCATTTGGGCACGAGTCCTATGTCACGGTCACTTTGCACCTGTTACTGTGCTGAGATATACACTGTCTTTTTCCTATGGATAATAATTTTGCATCTTCCCATTAAACTGTATACCTTTGAGAGCAATGACTGTCATCCATTTCTACTTTATCTTTCCATAATATTCCTTAAATAAATGGATACTCAACAGATATCACTGACAAGTTAAACCTAGTTCTAATAATTGTGACAATTAGCTATCACTATCACAAAAGACGTCTGTGGAACAGGTATTGTAAACAATTAAATCACATTTTTTGTACAAAGAACCAAAAGCATCCTAGATGCTTCCCCTAGACACTGAACTAATTGCTGTGCTTTGGTATAACTTGTTCACAAAGGTGCTTATTAAAAAAAAAAAAAATTAACTCTCTGAAGCAGCCTTTACAGAACATTATCTCTTTGTCACAAAGTCCTAAGACAACACATTTATTGTGACACAGTGAATTTGCACAGAAATGAAGGACAGTCCTAGTTCCCAAGGATCTCAAGGGACAGTTCACAAACTCAAGAAATATCTTGGCACTGTGTATATGGAAGACAATGTGTTTAAAACAATACAAAAAGCACACAGGAAAAATGTTTTCCAAGAAGCATAGCCTAGGTATTTCAAAGATAATTCTTTCTCAAAGTTCAGATTCTCTCCTCTATTGTTTAAACTGGAAGTAAACTAAGAAATTTGGAAACTTGTTTTAATCTTCTACTTACTACATTATGAGATGGAAAGGAAGACTATGGCTGCAAGCTTGACATCATTATCACAGAAGAGGATCAAAGGGGAGGGAGGAGAAGAATATAGGTGTAACAATGCTAGATACTATCAAGA
The DNA here is from genome assembly GCF_014898765.1 of Herpailurus yagouaroundi. Classification (NCBI taxonomy): domain Eukaryota; kingdom Metazoa; phylum Chordata; class Mammalia; order Carnivora; family Felidae; genus Herpailurus; species Herpailurus yagouaroundi. The sequence goes on along the minus strand of NW_024412376.1, from coordinate 127,286,266 downwards.
TTACTACAAAAGAACATGTTTTTTTGTGTGTGTCTGCACTTCCTAAATTCTGTGGGAAGAATAAAGTACTTCTCAAACATTATTATCTGAAATTGGCTTTCAGTTTCCCCGAGTATAATTTCTCCTTTCTTGTTATTGCCAAGACTGTGAAATAATGCTCCACACCAGTCAGAAAGTTACTAGACAGTGAGTTCATCAAGGAACACTTTGGGAAGTTGTTAGCACTGCATTAAAAAAAAAAAAAAAAAAAAAAAAAATCACTGGGCCAGGCGTTCCAACAAAATTCACTCTTCCAGAGAAGCAATTTTTACAAAATAACTCAGAATGGAAGAAAAGACGGGATGGAATGCTATTTTTGATAGAGTAGCAAAAAAAAAAAAAAAAAGAAAAAAAAAAAAAAAAAAAAAAAAAGACTACAGAATAACACACCCACTGCTACTTTGTTTATAGGCTTGTAACTTGCACATGCAAGTTCTCTACAAAAGTATTGCTCAAGAAGAAACTGTCAAAAATGAATGCGTATGAAAACATTTCTTTTCTAAATAAGGTCTCTAACAAGGGATGTGCTGTTTCTAAATGATTTCTTTAGCAAGTATTGACAAGTATAGCACAGCAATAATGCTCAGGATGGAAAAAAAAATCTCATACTTGTTTTATCAATAGTAAAAGTTGCTGTTACTAATTATAAGGCATAGGAGTTCTGTAGAAGAAATTAACTGTATGGTTGATACCTGCTAGTCAGAACACTACAAAACCAACTTCATTTCTTTACAAAAGTATTTTTTTTTTCCTAATCTTATAGACCCCAGCAACCTAATGGTTGGTTTTGTTAACTGGGTTGTTCTTCCCCCCTTCCAAAAGAACCTCCGCCAGTAAATCGAGGTAACTTTCCTCAGTTCAAAGGTTAAGGCAAATTCAGTTCTACCTAGACCTGTTACCCCTCATCAACATAGCTCCCTTTTTTTTCCCTATCATCTTGGCCTGAGAGAGGTTAATGCTCCTGTATAACTGCCAGTCCAAGAGAGAAGTGATTTTCGGTGCCGGGGAACGAAACTGGGATAGGAGGAAAAACCGACGGCAATCAAGAACCATCTCGCCCTAGAAATCATCCTCTCCAGAAAGGAGAATAAAGTGGCTGACCAAAGAACCTGCTGCCCAGAAGGCACAACTTCCATCCCCCGCCAAAGAAAAGTTGCAAGGAAGAGCTCAGCGCCCAGGCAGCCCGCGCGGGTGCGGACACCGAGAGCAGCAGAGAAGCTCATCAGGCCCGGGCGGCGCGCGAGCCGGGGCTGCGGCGTCCGTGGGGCCGACTCCGGCTCCGGCAGGCTGCGGGTCTGGGGGTGCGACCGCGAGCAGTGGGCGGAGAAACGAGAGCAGAGGAAAAGAGGGACAATGCTGGGCCGGGCGGGCGACTCCGCGCGCTCCAAGGGTCCGCAGCGCCTCTTCCCGCCCGGGGCCGCCAGCCGCCGCGCCAAGTTTGCTCCTCAGCCCTCCCTTCACGGCCGGGGCGGCGAAGCCGTGGCTGCCGGCCTCCCTCCGCCTGGCCGCCGCCGCCTTCCTCCCCGCGGGGCGGCTCCCGCGAGCCGGCGAGCCGGCGGCGCGCGCGAGGAGAGCC
>NW_024412376.1:127253065-127284251 GCF_014898765.1 Herpailurus yagouaroundi | reverse complement strand
GGGGGCGCGCCAGGGGCAGGGGGCGCGCGAGGAAGCGGCGCGCGCGACGGGAGCCGGGCGCGCGGGGGAGCCAGGCGCGCGGCGCTCCCCGAGGACCCGCTGCCGCTCCGGCGGGTTTTCGGTTGAGGCGGGGGCTGCGCCGCCGTTTACCGTCCGTTACGAGTCTTTGCCCGGGCGCCGCAGCCTGCCAGCCATCCTGGCCCGCCTCCCCCTCGGCTCTCATCAGGAAGGGCAGCCGGGCGAGGGCCGGCGACCTCGTCTCCTGCCAGGGCTGCGGCCGCCGGGCGGTGGGCATCCCGGCGCCTGCCCCTGGGGCTGGAAGAGAAAGTGAAATGAAGCGTCTTTCCCCAGGCGACACCTACCCGTCCCCAGTCCAAGTGCAGCTGCCTCGCTCCTCGGGCGCCGCCGGTCCCCGCCCTCGGGCCCCGGGCTCCGTTCTCTTGACAATGGCGCGTCCCCTTTAAGGAATAATCCGATCGGAACCGATCTGTGGTTAAACCTCCGACTCTGATTTTAACCGGATTTCTCTCTCTCCCCCTGAGCCCGACGGACGCCCGGCGGTGCTGCGAGCTCTTCCCACCCCTTCCCCGCCCCGCCTACTCCCTCGCCTCCCTGATTGGCGAGAAACACTACAACAGGAACAGCAATCCTCGCACCCCACTGGCCAGCCCAGCCGCCGCTCAGAGTGGCTCCCGCCCCCACTCCGCCCCTTTTCCCGGGTTGGTCCTACGTCTAATCACTCTCTGTCTTCTACTCGATCGTTGCTTTGGAGAACTGGCAGTCAAGGCTCACCCTCCCGCCTCCGGAAAGCGAACTTTATTTTTATTGGTAAAAGGACATCTTCCTGTGCACCTGATTGGGCAAGGAAGGAGTTAGTCTGCACGCCCCTTGCCCATTCTCGCTCTCTCTTCACGGGTTTGAGAAATACAGCCGCAAAGTCCTCCCTACTTTGCCTTCTAAGCGCCTTTCCCTTTAAATGGTGGTAGGGGTCGTGGACAGACTCACAGCCTGTATTGGGGAAAGCGAGAAAGGGAGACGAGAAACATTCAAAATCTTCTCGAGTAATCTATCCTGAGCGGGATCCTGCTGATCCTCAGAGACCTGTGGTCTAGTGAATGGAGTGGTGAATGAGTTAGAATACCTGAACTTCTGGTACTAACTCCTCCGGAGCTTCACTCAAGTTTTCATTCACTGCCCACTCTACTTTCACCGTCGATTCTACTGGCATTTCGCTACCCCGAAGAGCTTTCGTAAAGATATCTGCAAACCTGGAGGTGTCGTTATCTCACAATCGTTCATTTAAACAAACTAAATCACTTGCATTAAAAGTTCCGCTTCATTCACGTCCTCTGTGTTGTCTCGGCGTTTGCCACGAAAGCGAAGGTGCTCTTCTGAAAAGACTACACCAGAGATTGTTCCTCTCCCGCCAGCTTCAAAAGTTGAAGGCGTCCGCGCCCCCCTTCCCCCGCCCCCGCCCTTGCTAGAACTAACACAGGGAGAGCCCAGGTTGACCAAAGCGGGCACCAGAAGGCTATTCCTTGAGGGATAAGGAGTCTGGCACCGGAAGGTAGACCCTGCAGCAAGACCTCACCCAGGAGAGGAGAATTCTACGACAGCCTAGGGGGTTATGATGTCCCCAGTTTCCCACCAGAGCTGTAAGAACCGAAAGAGTTGTAACTACTAAAACTGGGTACAGTTAGTGCTTTGGTATCCATCTAAGAATGTGAGGGGGAAACGGTTAAGGGTCCTGGCCTCTTTGCCAATGAACTTTGAGAGCCTTTGGACCTCAGGATATTTATTTAGTGCATTTACAGTGGTAGCCCAGTGGTGCCTAGAAAATGGCAGCACTCAGCAGTACCCTGGAAAGGGAGTTTAGTGCCAGAAAGGGGGAAATAAACATTGGTGGTCCAAAGGACTTTAATGTGAGTTCAGCTCAAAAATCTTACATACCCATAAATATCGGACAGTCAGAAAAGGGAAAACGCCTTAGGTAATTTAGGTGTTTCTAGTAGGGGCAAGAGACAAGGAAATATCTGGGTTGTATTTATATGGCCTTCATAGATGCTTCTATAAATCTCTTCTTAAGTGTCTATAACTAAATCCCTGTTTTCAGCCTATTCCGTTTTGGTTTTTGGTGGTTAGGGTTTTTTGTTTGTTTTACCGTAGTCAAGGTAAAGTAATACCAGTTTTCTCTTGATTTACTACTGTCAAGTTTTGAGATTGCTTCTGGGTTCTGATATTCTATTAGAATATAAGTAGACTAAGAATATTCTATACTCTAATATCTAGTATGATCTTCTGGAAATAAAAACATCTAGTATATCAGATGTGTACACAGTAGTAGATTTTGTTCAAGATCTAGGTGATATTTTCAAGTTCTTTGTAAAACATCTGTTTTATGATGTCCAGATTGTTCTATTACACTGGCATTTGAGCTCATAATTCCAGAAGCCCATCTGTAGTAACCTCTAAATTCTATTCCCTACACTTAACCAACCATGCTGAGATCATCACCTGACAAACATAATTTATATTATTTTTTCTATTTTATATTATTATTATTATTATTTCACACTTGCCCACAATAAGATTGTTTATCACTTTTTAGCTCACACATCGAAACTCCTACTCCTAATAGCACCATTAATATTTCACATCAAGGAAAAATTTAGAAAATCCGCAAACCGAGAGTTTCCAATATGCAGGTCATTCGTTCAGTGTTACTAAACCAGTCCCTGAAGAAATTTACTATTTGTACTTTCCCCTTCAGACAGACTTTATCTCCTGGAGAAATTTACAATGTGCACTTTCCACTTCAGAGGGACTTTATCCCATGCCGTTATTTCTCATCCTTAAGCTAGATCCCCATTCTTTAAAGAGAAAGATTCCCAGAGGTGCCTAGCTGGCTCACTCGGTCAGTAGAGCATGCAACTCTTTATCTTGGGGGTTGTGAGTTTGAGCCCCACACTGGGTGTAGAGATTACTTTTAAAAATAAAAAATAAAATATTCTACCAATGTGCCAATATGACTAAAGCTTTTTAACAACCTTGTATAGAGATCTTTTTAAAACTCTTTTAGAGGGTGAAATACATTATGATGATTTATTCTCCCTGCTCATACACAAAAGTAAACCATGTCAAAGAACTACTAGTGAAATGCCAATAATTAGTTTTCCTTAGGAAAATTGTTATCATTTATATTGTAAATTCTTTTCAGTTCACTGTACACTTATATAGTAACTATTAGGTGTTAAGTAAAGAATAGAGGGAAAAATGAATATATCTCCCAGCACTTGGGTGGCTCAGTCGGGTAAGCTTCCAACTTCGGCTCAGGTCATGATCTCGCAGTTCTTGAGTTCAAGCCCCACAAGGGGCTCTGTGCTGACAGCTCAGAGCCTGGCTGCTTTGGATTCGGTGTCTCCCTCTCTCTCTACCCCTCCCCTGCTTGCACTCTGTCTCTCTCTCCCTCAAAATAAATAAACATTTAAAAAAATGAATATATCTCCACTGTGCAGAGACAGAATCTCCAAAATCTACCCAAAAGTGGCACAACTTTACCCTTCACTTAGCACTTTTGTGGATACCATCTATTAACCAGTGATTTTCTGCAGTAAAATGAAGAAAAATCCAATTCCTAGAAGCTGTCGACAAAAATCTCTTCCCCCAGCCCTTTATTAATATTAACAAGAATGAAGCAAATTAAGAGAAAATAAATTCATGGTAACTTGATTTTATAAAGAAACTTCAAGAAATATTTCCTGGGTCTCTATAGAGACCCTATAGAGGAGGCCCATGTCCTCCATCTTTCATGCTTTCAGCATGTTTCTTTGTAAAATGAGAACTGATATTCATTGAGAATTTCACTGAACAACCTTCAATCATCAGTGAAAGATTTAATTTTGTTCAGTATATTCTATCTATTGAGGTGGAAAGGAGATACTAATACATTTTTAGATTTCTAATTCTTTCCTGCTTAAAATCCTTCCAAGATTCTCTAGGCTCATACTGAATATAGTCCAAGCATCTCAGCAAAACAGACATCTCCCTTTATAATCCGACTCCAGGCTACCTCTCAGAATTCTTCTCTGGCCACTCCTTCCTTTGACAATTGAAATGACTCCTCTATCAATATCAATGATCCTGTTCTTTCAAGCCTCAATGCCTTTGGGCACGTGGTCCCCTTTGTGTAGAATAGCCTTCCCTTCCACGCTCTCCTGGAGGATTCTCAGATATCCATCAAAACCTAACAGAAGCATTGCCTTCTTGGTGAAGACTTTTCAGATTTTACCCCCTTTCCTGACATGATTATTTCTCTACCACATACGTACATCTCAATTCCAAGTGTCAAGTTGAAAGCAGGACTTAAATGTTTCTTTCAGTTGGTTAAGCAACCAACTCTTGATTTCAGCTCAGGTCATGATCTCATGGTAGGTTGGAGCCCCAGGTCGATTTTCACATTCACAGCTTGGAGCTTGCTTGGGATTCTCTTTCAACCTGTCTCCCACCCGCCCCCCACCCCAGACTTGAGGGCATAGGAGCATGTACAATCTCTCTCTCAAAATATATAAATATATTTTTTAAATATTTCTATTTCTGTCTCTTGCACTAATCTGATCTGTTCTCCAAGATCAAAGGCCATGCTTATACATCTTTTTATCAGCATCACTTGGGTTGATGCCTGGCTTAACTAAGGCTTTTAATAAATCCATGTCAAATTGAGTTGAATGAGTAAGGCCGAAACAAAAAGGTTAACTTACAATGTGAAAATCTAATTAACCAGAATACTATTCTAGGAATATTTTTTATAATTTTTTTTAAGTTTTATTTATTTATTTTGAGAGAGAGAGAAAGTACAAGCAGGAGAGGAGCAGAGAGAGAGGGAGATAGAATCTCAGGCATGCTCTGCACTGGCAACACGGAGCCTGACTTGGGGCTTGAACTCAGGAACTGCAAGATCATGACCTGAGCTGAAACCAAGAGTCAGACACTCAACCAGCTAAGCCACCCAGGAACCCCTAGGAATATTTTAATTACTTAATATTTTATTGTAAATCTGTCTTATCAGTCTAGATCACTGGTTCCCAGACATTATTTCATGGACTGGTAAAAATTGCAAGGAATTTTTGGTAACTAACATGGCCTTAACAAGTTTTTTATTCTGCAAAGTAAAGGCTTAAAAATAAATATAAATAAACCATCTATCTGTTCTTCCCATTATTTCATAAAATAAAAATATTTTAGGGGCGCCTGGGTGGCTCAGTCAGTTAAGTGTCCAACTTCGGCTCAGGTCATGATCTTGCGGTCCATGGGTTCGAGCCACACATTGGGCTCTGTGCTGACAGCTCAGAGCCTGGAGCCTGTTTCAGATTCTGTGTCTCCCTCTTTCTCTGACCCTCCCCTGTTCATGCTCTCTCTCTGTCTCAAAACTAAGTAAATGTTAAAAAAAATTAAAATAAAATAAAATAAAATAAAATAAAAATATTTTAAAAACCAAAATTGGGAGGGTCATAAGGTCAAAATAAACGTTCTTTGAATAAATTAGACATTATAAAGAACTTGCACAAACCTCCAATTGAGACTAGCATACTCATTTTAAGTTACTCAATCTGATGCCTCTTTTCATCTATTTTTAAAGAATGGTTTAGAAATTAAAATATTCTTAAGGTTTTTCCCCCATGATGTCCATAGGAGGAAAAACTATTTGATTTTCTGTTAATTTTCACTCTACCTGTGAGTAAATGTCATAGGGTCACACTGACTGACTTGCTAGCTTCCTGCCAGAATATTTTAGAGAAACTATTTTTTTTATTTTTTTTTTTAACATTTATTTATTTTTGAGACAGAGAGAGAGCATGAACAGGGGAGGGTCAGAGAAAGAGGGAGACACAGAATCTGAAGCAGGCTCCAGGCTCTGAGCTGTCAGCACAGAGCCCGACACGGGGCTCGAACCCACAGACCGCGAATTCATGACCTGAGCCGAAGTCGGACGCTCAACCGACCGAGCCACCCAGGCGCCCTAACAGAAACTATAATTTATGAAAGCCCTTGCAAAATGCTACTTGAATTTATTTCTTCATCTACCATGTCGTATAGAGTTCCCTTACTATTCTTTTGGGAAGCTTACCACTTTTTAAAAATCATTGTTTAATCCTTAGAAAGTTCCCCCCTTGTTTGTCAATGAATCAAACAATAGAAATTTAAGTGCTTTTTTAAAAAAAATGTTTACCCATATAGTTTCTGAGCTTACAAAAATTTAGGTTAAGTGCCTGATAACCATCAATAAATATCATAATGCCTATCCTGTCACAGTTAGATAATGATAATATGAGCCATATTAAAGCACATGGAGAAATGTTTGTGTTATATTAATGCAAATGTATTTATATATGTATATATACTCAAGTATACATAATTATATATAAAGGTGCTTTTTTAAATAGTGCAACCCAATCAGATACAAATTTTTTATGATGGGATAGTTCATAATGGCTAAGCATCGTATAGAAGAAATCTTCTAATGCTATGTATGGTAAAGGTCTAGAAATATCACCTTCTAAACTGGGTCAAGTAATTGATTTTTTTTTTTTTTCAGATAATTGCTTATTCAGTGGAATACATGATTAATGTGTTTGGACTCATCTTTTATTAATAAGATATTATATTTATTTTGTCTTCATATTCTGTACCTATTTTAGATAATTTAGCTTTGTATTTTAATATTATTTTATTAATTGGAATACCTTTATCAATAAGATCTTAACTTTGCCAAAAATATTTTACTGGTAATATGTTAGTATTTTGCCATTTTTCTTTTTTTTTTTTTTTCATCATTACAAAGGGACTTCCACTCTAAACAGACCCATTGTGTGAAAATGTGAACTTAAAGAAGAGATAAATCAAGGATTAAATACTGACTTTATAAGTGGATTACTCTGAAGGAATTTTGAGAATATTTTTCAACTTGATATTTCCACTCACTAACACCTTTTCAGAAGTGAAAAGCATGACATAAAGAAAAACACCTATATTCAGTACGATCCCCTTTGTCCATTTCTCAGTAAAAAGGTCTGAATTCCACAGCCAAGAGACTATATAGTGGTTACTTTACAGATTATATAGTTTTAATGTTTATTTATTTTTGAAGGAGAGAGCGAGAGACAGAGTGTAAGCAGGGTAAGGGCAGAGAGAGAGGGAGACACAGAATCTGAAGCAGCCTGCAGGCTCTGAACTGTCAGCACAGAGCCCCACGCGGGGTTTGAACTCACAAACTGTGAGATCATGACCTGAACCAATGTCGGACACGTAACTGAGCCACCCAGGCATCCCACAGATTAGATTTTTAAATTAAATAATTTAAAGGAATGAACACATCATCTGTCCCCGTTAAAATGGTTATCTAGTTAGTACTCTTGTGAAATCACTTTGAAATTGTCTTAAACCTGTAATGCATATTTTAAAGTGTTGCTCTGGTAAGTATGAATTTGTAACTGGTAAGGGAAATAGTCCCTTTTAAAAAAGACAGGAAACACTTTTTAGTCCATTTCCAGTTTGTGAGTTGAAGGAAAGGTGATGGGAAAATGTAGGCACTCTATTTAAATTCATTGCTACCACTTATCAACTCATTATCTCATTTGGGAAAGGAACTCATGAATTATCCAAAGAACTGGGAAATTTGACGACAGAGGACAGTTACATGATCATACTACCGGCAAAGGAGTATGCCAGATGACTGATCTCTTTTGGGGGCTTCTGTCTGTTGATCGAGAAACAGAAAAACAAAGGACAAAGGAAAGTCTCTTTAATTAATCCTACCAACTAAGCAAAATAAATAGATCATTTGTTTCAGCAACAGAAGCAAACTGTTAACAATTGAGAAAAGCCACCTGCAGGTGCTTTTGAACACAAGCTGCCCCAGAGTCCAAAATTACTATTGTTTAACACAAGGGTCAGCAAATTTTTTCTGTGAAGGGCCAGATAGTTAAATATTTTTGGTTTTGTGGGCCATCTGGTCTCTTTCACAACTACTCTGTCGCTGTAGCACAAAAGTGGCCATGGAGAATACGTGAATGAACATGCGGGGCCATGTTCCAATAAAAGTTTATTCATGGACACGGAAGTAGAATTTTATTTAATTTTCGTGCGTCAAGCTATATCATTCTTCTTTTGATTTTTTTCAATCATTTAAAATATAAAAACCATTCTTAGCTTGCAGGTCTCAGAGGTAGTGGGTCAGATTTGCCTATGGCTATAGTACTGACTCCTGGTCTAACATAACTCTAATTCATCAAAAAAAAATTTTTTTTTGTTTTTGTTTTTGGTTGAGTACCTAGGATGTGTCATGTACTATGTGTGAGAAGTAAAGAAGATGATTCATTTTCAGAAATATCAAATAAAAGCTGTGCTGTCTAGTTAACAGTAGGTTTACAACCTATTGGAAATATATATGAACCCCCCCCCCCCCATAATGGAGTCCCAAACCCTTGGACACTCCACTTCCTGGTTCTTCTTCCCCTCTCCGATTTGCGGGCTTATTTTCATGCAGACTTATTTTCATGGGCTTTGCAATGAGCATGCATCAAAGAACAAAGGAGGGACTGAAGGTCTCTGCCTCACCTAAAGAAATGTACATTTATTCCAATCAGAGTACTTTTTGCCTTATATGGGCATAGGCTACTTCCAGGTAAGTCTGTAGTCTCTGTAGTCCTCAGCCAATGAGGAATCAGGTGAAGCAATTGCACGCTAGGAGATAAATTGTCTGCTGTAACTGCCCGAGTGTGCCTGTCCATCAGACACCTGCTCTTGCCTCCCTTCACTGTGCTCCGAGTCTCTGCGTCCCTCCTTTGATTGGGTCAGTGGGCTTATTTCTCACACTATGCTAGGTCTGAAGACTCTAGGGGCTGACAAGATGGATGTGGTCTCTGTCCTCATAGAGCTTATGGTATAATAATCGCACAAATATATATAATTAGAAACTGTAATCAATGGCTATGAGGGAAGAGTACAGAATGGTCTAAATCGTGAGTTATAATCTAGACTAGGAGGTCATGGAAGGTTTCCCTAAGGACGTATTCTTTGACAAGGACTGAAAAATGAGTATGCACTGACATGAGGAAGTGGGGGGTGGAGAGGAGAAAAATCTTTCAGGCAGAAGGCACAGCAGGTGCACCACCTTGATGGCACTGAGAAAGGCCCTGTGCCCACAAAATACAAAATGAAGGGAAAAGAGACATGCAGGTAAATTGGAGAAATAAGTAAAAGCAAAAGCAATCAGGGCCTAGTGTTTATTCAAAGTCATAAAAAACCACAACACGGTCAGATTTGCATTTTTAAAAGATCCTTAGCTGTAGCATGGAGAAAAGACTAGAGGAGGGTAACAGTGGTGACTACAGCAGTCAGAGGCTTCTTGACCCTGGACTCGAGGCACTCGAGCCAAATACCACTATTTCACTCATGCCAGGCACTTGTTCTTAATACTTTACATGTATTAATTCATTGAAATTTCACAGCAACTCCATATATAGGCACTGCCACCCTCCCTTTTGGGAAGAGGAGACTGACTATATCTCAATTCCTTCCCTTAGTGCCCCCTCAGTTGTCTCTATAGAATTATGGGAAGTAATTGCAGGAGAAAGTTTATTTTTTTATTTTTTTATTTTTTTTTATTTATTTTTTTTATTTTTTAAATTTTTTTTTCAACGTTTATTTATTTTTGGGACAGAGAGAGACAGAGCATGAACGGGCGAGGGGCAGAGAGAGAGGGAGACACAGAATCGGAAACAGGCTCCAGGCTCTGAGCCATCAGCCCAGAGCCTGACGCAGGGCTCGAACTCACGGACCGCGAGATCGTGACCTGGCTGAAGTCGGACGCTTAACCGACTGCGCCACCCAGGGGCCCCTGAAAGTTTAAGAGTGAGGAGGAAAAGAGAGGAAGAGGGGCGCCTGGGTGGCTCCGTTGGTTAAGCATCTGACTCTTGATTTTGGCTCAGGCCATGATCTTGAGGTTCGTGGGATCAAGCCCTGCACTGGGCTCTGCACTGGCAGCCTGGAACCTGCTTGTGATCCTCTCTCTTCCTGTCTCTCCACCTCTCCCCTGCTCAAGTGTGTGCTCTCTATCTCTCTCACAAAATAAACAAATAGACTTTTAAAAGAGAGAGAGAGAGAGAGAGGCAGAAATAAATGAGGAAGTTGTGTTCTGTGGGACCATAGCCTTGACTCAGACCCAAGTCTCTTTTTCAAGAGATTATATTGTTTATTGGGAACGAAGCCCAAATTCAACAAGGTAGCTATCTTGGGTATCTGTGGGAAGCCCATGTGACAATACTCATTGCTACAAAAAAATACTCAACATAATGTTTGGGACATACTTACACTAAAAAAGTCCCCCCTGTTTATCTAAAATTCAAACCTAACAGGGTGTCCTGTATTTTATCTGGCAAGCCTACACTATGGAAACACAGTCGCTCCTATAAAACCTCGATGTCAGCTAGAGATACCTGGACCCTTAAGATTTAGAAAATGATCCTGTACATGTTGTAAAATCCAAAGGCCTTCCCAAGGATTTTTGTGAATTACCGGGGCAAGGGTGTGGGATTTGGGTGGTTCTGTTTTCACCTTTGCTTCCAGGCTCATTCTTTCTCACTGAAGACTCCCTTCTGAACTCTTTTAATATCAAGAAAACCAGCAAACCTATGGAAACATCATGAGGATGTCCACAGGAGAGTGGAGAGTTGAATGGAGCAGCCCCATCAGGCACAGCCTCACAAACAGCTCAGAGCAGAATTTTATTATACTCTGTTCCTTAGAGTCCTTTCAGCCACCTACCACCAATGCTCTCTCATGACCCTCTGCCATCATCCCTGGGTCCTGCTCACCCTCTTGACATGCCTCTTCCCCTCTTGTGTCTTTTTCTTGACCTTCTCTCAGTAGCCAAGAATGTCTCTCCTCCTGTAGAGCAAATTCCCAAACTAAGCAGGTCTGACTCCTTTTCTAAAGCTTTATCGCCAGCTGATTTCCCAAGACCTCAGGATCTCAATCACTTATTGAGGCTTTCTTTCAAAACAAAGACAGTCTGAAATTCTCGCTAAGAAGAATTCTGATGCCAGCAGATGAGACAATAATCACTTTCTCTTAAGTTGTTGCCATAATTTTCTGCCAGCATGCAGGACAAAGAACGATATCTCTTTTGGTTATAGCCAAAGGGGCCCATCCTTACTAGTTACATCATCATTTTCTTGGGAGAAGTTTCACTGCTTTTTGCCTTGTGACAAAGTTCAGGAAAACCGAATAGGTAGCCTTTTGGATCCCATTATGGATTACAGATAAACCTGGGCTTTTTCTCTGCCTTGAAATCTAATTCAAATTAAAGTCAGTTACTTTTCTCAAGGTAAAGAAAGGTTTGGGTGAACACATCACCATTTGCTATTGTTGGAAGCACCACCTGCTCTTTTAAGGGAAAAAAGAAAGAAAAAGAAAGAAAGAAAAGAAAGAAAGAGAGAGAGAAAGAAAGGAAGGAAGAAACGAAGAAGCTATTATATAAACTCAGGAAGAAAAGAAAAGACGGAAAGATACGGAAAAAGTGGGCTCTGTGGAACCATAGCCTTGGCTCACATCTTATCCCATTATCTTTTCCAAGGATTGTCTTCTAACTTTAGCGTTGTCTGCCTATTTTCCAGATTGTCCTGAGATACTGCAAAAGCCACGTACAGACATGCAGTATGTGTAGTGATCCCGCCAGTCAATTCGAATAATAATATGAAGATTTACAAATACATGTTCCTGTGAGTTCATCTACAGCAAAATGAAATAAAGAACTTAGTCAATTGTACAGGTACATTCAAAAATGACTTTGCTACAATTATCTTGATATTTAGCCATTTATTGATCAGTGGTGGGGAGAGGGGTTTGTTTGAACTCTCCAAATAAAAGCCTTAATGTTTTACTACCTTTCTTCAAGTGTAAATTTGGCCCGAATTCCAGTGTATTGATAAACTGAAATAGGGGCGCCTGGGTGGCGCAGTCGGTTGAGCGTCCGACTTCAGCCAGGTCATGATCTCGCGGTCCGTGAGTTCGAGCCCTGCATCGGGTTCTGGGCTGACGGCTCAGAGCCTGGAGCCTGTTTCCGATTCTGTGTCTCCCTCTCTCTCTGCCCCTCCCCCGTTCATGCTCTGTCTCTCTCTGTCCCAAAAATAAATAAACGTTGAAAAAAAAATTAAAAAAAAAAAAAAGATAAACTGAAATAGAGACGGGTATATATGTATATATCACATATATTAATTATGTAAATGATAAGCAGATTAGTAGTATAGCAGCTACCCTGGTCATATGATCACAGAGAAGCACAGGCTCAAGTTCAAGTAACAGAACAATAGGCAATTGATGTGTCATTTCTTCAGGAAGTCAAGCATCAGATATTAACTCCCACATATAATAAAAGTACCAACATAGTAAATATTTTTACAAACCAACTGAAAAAATTAAATCCTCTTTCATTAGACTAAACCCTTAACATAGAAAAAAGTCACAACAACTATTTTAAATTATCCTTCAAAGAGACATCTTACTTTTAGAGAATTAGGCTCTTTCACTCAGGCGGTATCTTTGTCTGTGATAAAGAAAACCCTCCACCTTCTATATCCTGGAATTTTAGCAGGTCACTTTCTCCATAAGAAAAGTTTTACAAACCATATGTAGCTATCTGATCACTGTTGTGAAATCCCACTCAACACAATTTAGTATTTTAGGTCTATTTATGGAAGTCCTGCTATGTGAACATTTTTAGCCTGTACGATGTCAGCCTGGTAATTTTCATGCAAGTAAGATAACAATTTGTTCTAGCCTCCAAAATGGTACTGACATCAAAAGTGTCCTTCACACTGGAGAAGTTGTGCCTGAAGAACTTCTAGCAAAAGCAGTAAAATTAGTGGCAAGAGCACTAAGGCGGCAGTGCTAATCGGGGGAGGGGCAGTGGCTCTTCCAGGCCCGTGTGATGGAGCCAGCGGTCACTGTTGAGTGACGGTGAAGGAGAAAGCATCTAAGCTTCAAGTTAATCTCTGCCCTGACATGGAGATTCTGCCAACCTCGGGGAATCTGAGTCGTTGTTTCTAACGGTAATGCCATTACAGACCCCTACCTACTTTTCTTGCACCAACTTCCACTATCCCGGAATGCTTGGATCAGATCGGTCTACATGCTGTCCCCCAGATTCCTTTATTGCCTTTGCCTATAGTACTGAAAAAGTTCTCAGAAGAGTAGGGCTCAAGGTTAACAGAGAAGTCAAGAGAGTAGTACTTAATCATCGTGGCATTAGAGCAGCTGAGATAGAGAAGCCTGGCTGAAGCCCCTATAAACGGCCCTAAGAAATCTGTAAGTGAATCCGAGGAGGGTGAGACTAAGACAACAGAACTGTTAAAACTGCTCACCTTATTTTATGCCCATGAACCAACAAGCCGAGTGAAACATAAATTATGTTCAGTGTTTGGAGAATGCATTGAAGTATCTTTAAGGAATCTGGAAATGAGAGGTGTCTAAGGGTCATCTTGGAGTTCATTGTACAACCAGCACATAATAAATCACAGAGGAGAAATCCAAAGTCACCATGAAGAGAATGGCTCCTCATGCTGCAAGACTTGTGTGATAAATGTGGATAAATGTGGATAAAATGTGCCATCATATATAATAAGACAAGAGTCCAACAGAATGGGATGGTTAGCCACGGAGGCGGGGAAGTGAAAGAGTCACAGAAAACTGTCAGCAGCCTTCATCCAAGCCTTTATGGAGAGAGAACACCTTGACTGAATGAGACAACTTGGCCGTCCCAGTTGTCAGGAATACTGTTACTACGTATGCTCTACACGTGCTAACTTCCCAACTTCTCAAAAAGATCATGTAGTGCTGTTTTGTTTAAGGTTCTTTTGTTGCAAATGGCAAACACTAACCCTAACTAGCTTAAGCAAGAAAGAGGAGGTTTATGAGAGAACGGGGATGTTTCCAGAAAGAGTAAAGCTGCTGAGCCTCTGAAGAACCTAAAAGAGGGAACCAGCAGGCACTGCTCCAGATTCTCTCTGGTGCCTATGCTCCTGGCTTCTGCTTCTCTGGGCAAATCTGCTTCATTCCCCCTCTCCCTCTCTCTCTGCAGAGCAGCCTCGACTGCGACTGGTTCTGATAGCACATGGACAGGCATCATTACTCTACAGTGGCAGCCTCAAGTCCAAAGTTTCCATCACTCCATTCAAGCTGACAGACCAGACTGAATGGAATCTCTGAGTCTCAGTTGCAAATTCCTGGGTGAGAGAATCTGATTAGCCCCACCTAAATAAGGAGTCCATCCCTCACCCATTTTTCTGTGCACAGTGATACTGGGTCATAACAAAAATACCGATAGTAGAGGCCCAGATTTATGGAAGATGGGAGGGAGGGGAAAAGGGAAAATACTTGTTCTGAGGGGAAGTGACCTGTGAAGGCATCCCAAAAAGTAGCTGTCACAGATATAGACCATTATTATCCCCATTTTACAGATGAGAAGATTAAGGCATTCGAGCTTAAGTAATTTGCCCAAGGTCACAGAGCTAGTCAGTGGCGGTCTCAGGATTTGAGGTCAAGCCTGGTCTGAGTCTTAATCACTATGTTCTAATGCATCTCTAAACGCTATTCATCAAGCAAACATCTTATTTGATGCACCTTCTTATAAAGCACCCTACAGACATGTAGTGATTATACAGACTCCATATTTTTAAGTTCTTGTGATGATTATGGCTCTCATGATAAACTAATAAGTTGGCATTCGTATGTCATTATTATGAGTTTGGGTAATGTCGATCCAGTCATAATAGATGGATCTATTCTTAGTCTGTTGATAAAATTGGATTTCAGAACCTATTAAGACTAGGATTTGCTCTCTCTCTCTGCCTCTCAAAAATAAATAAAAAATTTTTAAAAAAGGGGAACGCGCCTGGGTGGCTCAGCTGGCTGAGCGTCTGACTTCAGCTCAGGTCATGAACACCCAGTTTGTGGGTTCAAACCCCACGTTGGGCTCTGTGCTGACAGCTCAAAGCCTGGAGCCTGCCTCAGATTCTGTGTCTCCCTCTCTCTCTGCCCCTCCCCCGCCCATGCTCTCTCACTGTCTCTCAAAAATAAATTAAAAAAAAAAAAAAAAAGGCTAGGATTGAGTCCCTTGATAATGATGGCTGTGATGGTTGTAAATTCCACCATTTGAGTAATGCACATTCCTCGGAAGTTTCTTGAAGGAGAGTTGCTGGCCTTTCTATCATGACAATTCTCTTCTTACCAAATGAAACATTTTGATTTCTCCAAAGATTGAATCTCTTTATCTACTAGGTCCTAACAACAATAAGATGCTATGTTTCTGTTTACAAACTAGGAAGTGTCTATTTTCCGTTGATCTGTGCATTCTACAATTGCTAGCAATGCCAATTATGTGCCAAGCAATGTGCTAGGTACTGTGAGTGCAGCGAAGGACACAGGCATGGCCTTTGCCCTCAGGTTGCCTGTAGTGTAGACTAGCTTTGAATTTGAGGCAAGTAAAATTTCTGCTAATGGATTTTGGGATGAGAATGAGAATGAAGGGAAAAAGTAGTAAATGAAAAAGAGATATGTGGGCCTTTTCCCACAGGAGAGGTGAAGAAAAGGGAGTAGAGAAGAAGAGAAATGCTGGGCTGATTCAAAAATAACCTAGAGATAGATTTCATGAGTGCTTATTAATATACTAACCACGAGAGCAACATCTTCCATCTCATATTCTGCTGGAAAAAAGAAGTACACTGTGACATAAATAACCCAAATCAAGGCAGTCTTGGCTAAAGAGCAACTACCACCAACAGCAGCCGATGAACTAGATGATATGATTATGAGCTTTCCGACATGTCGATGGAAATCACTACCTCGTCAAAGGTCAATCAACAAACATATAAAATTGCAAATGCAATTTGATTCAATTGATAGATCCACATGAGACCCAACACGCTTTACCAACCTGAACACTGCCAAGTTTTCGTCTATCCTAAAAGCAAATTCAGATTCTCTACGAGCTGTACTTTTCCCCTGTGTCAGGAACAAGTTTGGCATGTTCAAAGAAGACTAGGAAGTCCAAGCTGCTAAATCAGGGTGAAGGAGAGGGAGAGTTATACGGATGAGGTCAGAGAAGTGGGCCGGGTCATTAGGGCCTTGTAAACATGGTTAAAGACTGAGTTTGTATTCTTAAGTGCAATGCAAAACCATTGTAGGCCTTGACGCTGATGAATGACATAACCTGATTTACCAATTAAAGAAGATTATTCTTGATTCTGTGCAAGGAATGAATTGTGTAAGGGCAAGAATCAAAGCAGAGACCTGTTAGAAGATTACTGCAAAAGACTGGAGGAGAGATTATGCGGTCCTGGACTTGAGTGGTAACAATGGAGGTGGTGAGACTTCATCAGATCCTGGATATATGGTGGTGAGACAGCTGACAGGACTTGCTGATGGATTGACGACGAGGAAAAGAAGAGAGTCCAGGATGAATGGCAGGTCAGTGGAGTGAAAGATAAGTGCCAATTATTGAGAAAGGGAACACATGGAAAGGAGCGGTTCTGGGGGAAGAAATCAATAATTTACGTTGGATTAAAAAAAAAAAAGGCACATGGGCACCTGGGTGGCTCAGTCAGTTAAGTGTCCGACTTCGGCTCAGGTCATAATCTCCCAGTTCATGAGTTCGAACCCCTCATTGGGCTTTGTGCTTACAGCCCAGAGCCTGGAACCGGCTTCGGATTCTATGTCTCCCTCGCTCTCTGCCCCTCCCCCCACCTCTTTCTCTCTCTAAAAAGTAAATAAACACCTAAAAAATAAAAAAAATAAAAGACACACCAAATAGATATGTAAGGGAAGGTATCAAGTTGGGGCTGGAATAGAAGTCTGGAGCTCAGAGGAGTAGTTAGAGCCAGAGACATAAATTAGGAGGCTTCAGTGTATAGATGGTGTTTAAGGCCATGGGACTAAATGAGAGGATCTAAGAAACGAGCACAAAGAGCATAGATGATTTTTTTTAAGTTTGTTTATTTATTTATTATTTTATTTATTTATTTATTTATTTATTTATTTTGAGACTGAGAGCACATTTACAAGTGGGGGAGGGACAGAGAGAAGAGAGGGAGAGAGACAATCCCAAGCAGGCTCCACACTGTCAGAGCAGAGCCCAACAGGGGTTTCAATCTCAGGAAACGTGACATCATGATCTGAGTCGAAATCAAGAGTCAGACACCCAATCAGCTGAGCCACCCAGGAGCCCAAGATGACTTTTTTTGTTTTTTTAAAGCAAACGACTGAGCCCTGATGTGGCCTGGCCAGCAAAGTAGGAGAAGCCAAAAAGAGATGTGATCTGGAAGCTAAGTGAAGAAATCTTTAAGGAAGTAAAGATCATCAAATGAAATTCTATTAAGAGGCCATGCAAGGTGAGAACTGAGATATGACCGCTGGGTTTGGCAAGATAGAGGCCATTATTTGATCTTGACAAGAGTGTTCTTGGAGGAATAGTGCAAATGCTGGAAATGGAATGAATTGAATTGAAAATGCAAGGTGACAAGAGGAGACAGTAATAATAGACAACTTTTGATGGACTATTGCAAAAAAAGAGTAGGAAAATGTGACGTTAGTTGAAGGGAATAAGGATACTAGAGAGAATTCATATCCTGCTTATGTGCTGATGGGAATAATTAAGAAGAGAAGGAAAAATTATGGATGCAGAGGGGAGAGAGGATATTACTTGATTGAAATCATTGGTGGGCAGGGGTGCCTGGGTGGCTCAGTCGGTTAAGCATCCAACTCTTGATTTCAGGTCAGGTCATAATCTCACAATTCCTGAGTTTGAGCCCTGCACTGGGCTCCTCGCTGTTAGCTCGGAGCCTGCTTGGGATTCTCTCTCCCTCTCTGTCTCTCTGCCCCTCCCTGGCTCTCTCTCTCTCTCTATCTGTGTGTCTCTCTTTCTCAAAATAAATACACTTAAAAAAAGAAAAAAGAATCATTGGTGGGCCCAAAGTACAGGATCTGATACACATATGAAAATGCTGTCTTCGGATGGGAGCACTGAGGGTTATGTAAGCTAACAGAAGGGAAGGCAAAGTGCATAGATACAAATGTTGGTAGATTGATAGATTTAATGAAGAAAAATCAGGCAATTTTATTCCAATTGCTTCAACTTTCTGAAATTAGAAGAGTGGTCATTATCGGGCACTTGGGTGGCTCAGTTGGTTGAACGTCCGACTCTTGATTTCTGTTCAGGTCATGATCTCATGGTTCATGGGTTCAAGCCCGGCTTTGGGCTCTGTATCAACAGTGAGGAGCCTGCTTGGGATTATCTCTCCCCCTCTCTGCCCTGCCCCGCTAGCATGCATGATCTTTCTCTCTCTCTCAATATAAATAATTTTTTTTAAAAAAAGAAGAATGGTCATTATCTGAAAGTGAGAAGTGGAGTGGGGATGTCTGAGGTTTAAAGATGGAGGAGAAGCTGTGAAATAACTATCTAGGGAAATAGGAAAGCCCAGGGAAGTATCAGAAGACTGTTGAACAGGGTAAGACTGACTGGAATCTTAAGGTGAAAAAAGTTTTGAAGAGCATTCAACACGGTTGTATATTGTTCTCGAGCCATAGTCAACTGATCAGTGTTGATGTGAAGTAAAGGGTTATGTTTAAGGCAGGGTTGGGTTTTTCTAGTGAGTAAGATGGAAAGTGGGAGGGACAAGACAGCTGTGGGTATATGCAATAGACCTGGTTACAATAAGCCACAGAAGGAGAAAATACAGTAACACAAGTAGAAAAACGGACAGTGAAAAGGTGATAGACCAAAGATTGGCTGCTCCAAAGGGGTTGGTTGGGGGTGGTGGTCATGGTACAGCTAGAAATATAACAGATGGTTGATTATAAGAGTATGGAATACCAGAAGTCAGGAATTTTTGAAGGTGATAACGTGATGTGGTAGAAAGGAGTCCTCTAAGGTATATGATCACAACAGCATTTTGCTGAAATGTAGTGGAGGAAAATAATCTTGAAAGTAGGAAGATTAAGCAACTTAAAAGCTAGGGAATGCATATACATGGACATATGTGGATACATGGATAATTTTTGTGCGTGCTGAAGTTACCCAGCATAGGAGTATAGTCCAAAGTGGTGGAGAGAGAAAGAGGGAGAGAAAGAAGACCAGAATCTAGAATCTTCTTTGACTGAGGAAGTTAGCAAAAGGGTAATGGATGAGTCAACAAGGCGAGTTAGTGGTCTAACAGCATGTGCTTCAAAGAAGCTGAGCTGGTGGTGGGGGGTAGTGGTAGTTGTTATTGTTGTTCTGGGAGGAAGAATGATTAAAATACCTAAAAGCAGTAATAAGAAACACAGACATCACCCTTAGGTCCTCTGTAAGTGGGGTAGGGGAGAAAACACAGCTACCACTGCGGAGGATGAAGTGTCTTCAAAGGCTAGCCAAACTCTAGTGAAGGAAAGAGCAACCATACATTCCAAAGCACGCAGTGGAAGGGTTTGGCTGGTTGGGGAGGAGTGGGAGATGGATTCAGATCAGTGGGTGTCCTAAACTCTATGAATGAAAATGCCTGGTCCAGGGGCTTGGATTTCTGTCTGTACTGCTGGAAAGGATAAGGCATGTGGCATAATGAGATTAATTCTGATGGTCACTTAAGAGATGGTGGCTATCATTCTTCACTGTGCCTGATTGCTGACACTTTGTAGGAGAGGGGCAGGTGGGAACACTAAGAAGCCGCAGTTTATGGCCCTTCCTTCGATCCTGCCAAAGGTGGTGTGACAGTAGGGAGAGGGCCGATTTTACCAAGGCCAATGAGTTCTCATGGCCACACTTAGATCCTTGGAGCCTTTCTACACATAAATTCCATTACGCAATCAAGAACACATTCTCTTGGAAAAAGTCCTTCCTTCAGTGTCCAAAGGCATGTGCTGTGGCTCCTAGGCACATCTATCAATAACCTAATCAGTTCTACTGTAGTCTGCTTACCTGATGAATCCTCTAGTAGTATTGAGATGAAAAAGCACGATCTAGAAATGGCATTGGCCTTTCCTACATCACACCAATGAAGACTGGTATGATGTACTGTCTCTGTTCTGAACAACTTAAATCACTAAAAAAAAAAGACTCATAAATCTCTTAAATTTCATGATAAACAAGTATATATGAACCAAGTGGGTTAAGCGTCTGACTCAAGATTTTGGCTCAGGTCATAATCTTACAGTTCATGAGATCTGAGTTTGGGATCCTATCTCTCTCTCTCTCTCTCTCTCTCCCTCTCTCTCTCTGCCCCTCCTGCACACACGCACTCTCTCTCTCAAAATAAATAAACTTAAGAAAATAGTATATATGAAAATGGTAACTGTTTAAAGTATATTTTTTTTCTTTCTGACAGTTGCTATCTTACTTTGCATACTTCAAACATGTATTAACAGTTGCCATTAGTCTGGATATAGCTTAAAAATACAAAGCAGCTTGGTGCAAAATAAATTAGCAACAGTATGGAAAAAAAGAAAAAACAAACAAGAGAAACCCTAGAGGCTGCTAGGTGTTTATCCAACAATGAACTGTTCTGGATAAATAGGAGGACAAGAGTTCAAAGAATTGAAACTCACGTCCCAACAAGCTAAAAGCTATTAAAAGAGCCTGAGTAATAGCTTTTCGCCCCTACTCCAACACCCCTTAACACAAATTCATGACATAGAATGATGTTTGAAACAATGGGTGTTTTGTTCTAAAATTTCAAGACCAAGGTGTTAATTCTTACTACTGGAGTTTGGAATGCCCAGATGGTCGGGCTCAACAACTGATTAAACATGCCTGAGCCTTGTTGGGACACAACCTAAGGTTAATGCAGGTGGTCAAAGCAGACAATTTTAAAACACAACGGTGGTTACAATGATTGTGAGGAAGTTAATGAAAGCTAAATGCAAAAGTATAGTGGACAGACAGGTGAAAAATAAGATTTGATTAAAAGGACTTGAAGTAGAAAGGTTCCCTAAAAGTTTAAAACAGATGACTCTTGTATGCGCAAGCTTTTCCGTTTGTACAACTCCACCTATGTACATTGTATAGTCATTACTCCCTTTGAGAGAAGACTCTTCTTCAGCCTTTTTTTCCTCGTTAAGTCCTTTCCCAAAGCTGCTGCCAAAATCAACTTCCTCTGTTGCCCTTCTGACAATGTCACTCCCGTCCTAAAATTCCCTTTAATGGCCTTTGCTGGTCTTTGTGCGAACAGCAGACTTCTTGCCCTGACTTAGGACAAACACATTATTCCTGCCCAGATTTATTTGAGGCTCTTACTTTTTTTTTTTTTTTTTAACAAATCCACATGCCATTTTCCTCTCTATGTAGATTGAGTATCTTTCAGCTTCTCAACCTTTTAATGTTTATTAATGTTTAGACTGTAAACATTCAATTCAGTTTTGGTTAATGAGAGTTCCTCATTTTATCTTAGTTTCCACCCGAACACAAATACATACCCACTAAAACTCTCTAGCGCTATTTGCCTTGTTCAAAGTTCTCTTGAAATTTGATTGTTTTTGTAAGAACTACACAAATAGTCATCAGCGCCGAACATTTTTGTCCAACAAAAACCAAACAACATAAAAACCAAAACACTCCTAAAACTTGAAAATAATATTGTGGAATTTCCCTAGGGAATAAACAGATTTTTCAGAATGAGTCACAGGAAAAAATATCTAATATTATTTTCATGGGCAACTTCTAGGAAAAGTTTCTGAAACAACACCAATGCTATGTTCTTTTTTCTTCTTTATTACTTTTTTTTTTTTCCTTTAACCTAGAAGACCTAAATTCAAGTCCCAGGCTGGTTATTTGCAAATTCCATTATTTTTGTCATTTAATCTTTTTGAGCGTCACCTTCTTGTTTGTAAAATGGAAACAACAGTATCTATATGATCTTTTCTGACAATTCAATAGCATTTGTAAATAGGCTTTGTAAAGTAAAAAGTGCTACACAAATAGAGATATTAGTATGACTTCCTTCAAATTTTCCCTTTTGGCTGAGAACCTACCCAGGATTTCCCCTTTCCCACATATTTTTATCTGGAGACAAATCTGGGAGTGTAGATACATACCTACCTTCTAAATGGGAAACTGCACTAAATCTTCCAGAGATACGGAATGTTGTTGCTGATAATTTCTTCCATCATTATTATATTTTATAGGAAACTAGATACATTTTTTTCATCATTATAATTTTTTTTCAACGTTTTTTTATTTATTTATTTATTTTTGGGACAGAGAGAGACAGAGCATGAACGGGGGAAGGGCAGAGAGAGAGGGAGACACAGAATCGGAAACAGGCTCCAGGCTCCGAGCCATCAGCCCAGAGCCTGACGCGGGGCTCGAACTCACGGACCGCGAGATCGTGACCTGGCTGAAGTCGGACGCTTAACCCACTGCGCCACCCAGGCACCCCATCATCATTATAATTTTTAAAACATAGAAAGTATATACAGGAAAATACAATTTATCAGTAAGCTCATATCCAAAAACAGCAACACCTGTTCGGTGGGACACCTGGGTGGCTCAGTTGTTTCAGCTCAAGTCATCATCTCACGGTTCACGAGTTCAAGCCCTGCATCAGGCTCTGTGCTGACAGAGCGGAGCTTGCTTGGGATTCTCTCTCTCTCCCTCTCTCTCTCTCTGCCCCTCCCGCCCTCCCTGTCAAAATAAACAAACTTAAAACAAAAATAGGGCGCCTGGGTGGCTCAGTTGGTTAAGCCTCTGACTTCAGCTCAGGTCATGATCTCGCAATTTGTGGGTTGGAGCCTGGTGTGGGGCTCCCTGGTGACAGCTCAGAGCCTGGAGCCTGCTTCAGATTCTGTGTCTCCTTTCTCTCTCTGCCCCTCCGCTGCTCAGGCTCTGTCTCTCTCTCAAAAATGAATAAACATTTTAAAAAAATAAAAATAAATAAAATAAATAAAAATAAATAGAATTTTGGTGTACTTTTCTCAAAAGTTTTTCTAATGCATACATATAACTTTTTTTTGAACTTTTTTTTTTTTTAAACATTTTTATTTATTTTTGGGACAGAGAGAGACAGAGCATGAACGGGGGAGGGGCAGAGAGAGAGGGAGACACAGAATTGGAAACAGGCTCCAGGCTCCGAGCCATCAGCCCAGAGCCCGACGCGGGGCTCGAACCCACGGACCGCGAGATCGTGACCTGGCTGAAGTCGGACGCTTAACCGACTGCGCCACCCAGGCGCCCCTTTTTTTGAACTTTTTAAATGTTTGTTTATTTATTTATTTTTGAAAGAGAGAGGAGAGAGAGAGAGAGAGAGAGAGAGAGAGAGAGAGAGCGCACTAGTGGGGGAAGGGCGGAAACAGAGGGAGACAGGATCCAAAGCAGAATCTGGGCTGACAGCAGAGAGCCCGATGCGACGCTTGAACTCACAAACTGTGAGATCATGACCTGAGCCGAAGTCAGACACTTAACCAACTGAGCCACCCAGGCGCTCCTGCATACCTATAACCTTTATGGGAATATTTGCTATGTGGCAGATGTTTTACTTGAATTGTCTACTTTATTCTTCATAACCACCTTGTGAGAAACTTCTACATTTCACAGATAAAAAATCAGTTCAGGGAGATAATCTGGCTGAATGCCATATAACTTATCGTGAAGCACTCCATTATTCTCTCTGCAACACCATGATTCTACTGTGGCATTTGTAGGACACTTTTTTAATTCACCGTAAAATAGTGACCATCATCCTATGTTATTACATATTTGTGAAAAGCACGATTTTAAATAAACTTTTGTTATTTGGAGAAGTCATTATTTATTTAATTATCTCCCCCATTGTGGGATACTTCTGTTGTTTCCAACTTTTCACTATCTCATATTAATTTTAAGTGATAAATGTATGCTCAGTATCCAAAATTCTGTTACATAAAGAGATATATCATTTAGAAGGTAAAAATACCTGTGTGCCATTCTCCAAAGAGAAATTCCACCCTTCCTTCTTTTTTGTTTGTTTTGTTTTTTTGAGATAATCACTTCTAACAGTTTTGTATATATTCTTCCGGGATTGTTTTCTTTTTCTCTTTCTTTCTTTCTGATTGTTTTTCTTATTTTATTTCATTAAAAAAAATTTTTTTTAATGTTTATTTATTTTTTGAAAGAGACAGAGACACAGCATGAGCAAGGGAGGGGCAGAGCAAGAGGGAGACAGAATCTAAAGCAGGCTCCAGGCTCCAAGCTGTCAGCACAGAGCCCGGCGTGGGGCTTGAACTCACGAGCTGTGAGATCATGACCTTAGCCGAAGTCAGACGCTTAACTGACTGAGCCACCTACGTGCGCCCGAGCAGTTCTATTCTTATCAAATAGTCCATTTTATACTTACATTGTCTGATTTTTTAATTTTAAGTACCTTTAGTACTCAACTGATTTCATATTTGGTACATAATGCCCTCTCCTTATTTTCCTTACATACATGGAAATGAATGTAATATGTGTTTTGGCCTGATTTGCCTACCCCCCAAAATATGTGCAAGTCCCAACCCCCAGTACCCCAGATAGTGGCTTTATTTGGAAATAGGGGCTTTATAGCGATAATCAAGATAAAATGAGGTCATTAGGGTGGACCTTAGTCCAGTCTGACTGGTGTCCTCAGAGAAAGGGGAAATTTGGACACAGAGACAGACACACAGAGGGAGGTCATGTGGAGACACCGAGACAAGACAGCCATGTGACTGGAGCGATGCATCTAGAAGCCAAAAAACACCTTGGATTGGTCCAAACACCAGAATTCGGCAGGGACCCTGCTGACACCTTGATCTCACACTTCTAGCCTCCAGAACTGTGAAACAATAAATTTCTGGTTTTAAGCCACCAATTTTTGGTACTCTTTTATGGCATCCTTAGGAAATGAACACATCATGCTTACCTCTCTTGGAGGACTCTACTTCAAAATGTCAGTGAAACGCAAATAGAAACAACAAAGAGATTGTTCCTTCATATCTAAAAGACTGACAAAAATTAGAAACAACAGGTTATAAATACACAAGCAACATGGATGGATTTTGGAAACACAGTACTGAATTTTTTTTTTTTTTTAATTTTTTTTTCAACGTTTTATTTATTTTTGGGACAGAGAGAGATAGAGCATGAACGGGGGAGGAGCAGAGAGAGAGGGAGACACAGAATCGGAAACAGGCTCCAGGCTCTGAGCCATCAGCCCAGAGCCCGACGCGGGGCTCGAACTCCCGGACCGCGAGATCGCGACCTGGCTGAAGTCGGACGCTTAACCGACTGCGCCACCCAGGCGCCCCACACAGTACTGAATTTTGAAAACAACAACAACGACCACCAAAATTTATGTCAATGTGAAATACAAACACGTATGTGTAGCCAGGGTTGAGAACTCACTGTACACGGACTCCACAACAGAATACCAGGAAACGTATCTTTTCAGCACGAATAGCAACAGATAGGCAAGGTAAACAATTGGAATCCTTGTATGGCTCACAGTAGGACTTAGTTTGGATAGATTTGAAAAGCAACAGCTATAAGATTTATCAGAAATCTTCCTTGTTTCTTTTATCCAAGTTTGTCTGTATATCCATGTCTGTTTAGTTTGCAATTATGTAGAAGAAAATTACGTCATTTAAACTGAAGTGGTGAGAAATTTTAGTTTTTTTTTACATGGGTATGTGGATTATGCTGATTTTATAGACTAATGATCTCTGGGAAAGACAATATCCTTGTCTTCTAAGAAGATACCACTCACATTTTATTCATTCACAGTTTAATGTTTAGCTTTGGCATTTGTCATTTAAATTTGGAAAAATATTTGAAAGTAATCAATTTTTATTGCTTTGATTAGAACATTGTCAACTTTGAACTTTACACTTGGCTGTTTTTCATCCTTCCTTAAGTTACTTTTTTTTTATTTTGAGAGAGCATGCCCCTCCCCCCACACCCGCGCTGTCAGCATAGAGCCCACTGCAGGGCTCGATCTCATGAACTGTGAGATCATGACCAGAGCTGAAATTAAGAGTCAGACGCTTGACTGAGCCACCCAGGTGCCCCAGTCAGAATCTACTTTTAAAAACAAATCCCCAGGTGATTCTTATGCACATTAAAGTTTGAGAGGCATTAAAACATGGGTTAGATTCAAATCCTAGCTCTATCACGTATTAGTTATGTGACCTTGAATAAATTACTCAATTTCTTTGTGCCTCAAATTTCTCATTTGGAATAATAAATGCAGAATAATAATAGTAAAGTGAGGATAATAATAGTACCTACCATCTATAGCGTTGTGAGGATTTCCTACGATACTGCATTAAACTGTTTAGAACAGTGCCTGACTCATAGTAAGTGCACAACAAACGTTAGGTATTATTAATCATCTTTTCTTTTTAAGTAATACTTCTTGATCTCCTCTATCTATCATTTTAATCAATGGTTCTCAGTTGCCTTTCTGGCATGCTGCAGGCTAGTCCCAGCAGAATCAACTGGAAGATTTAAAAAATGTTATTGCTCCCTCAGTCTTGTTTCTGAACATTCTGATGCAGTAGGTTTAGAGAGGGGCTCCACAGAATCTATATTTTTAAAGCCTCCTGAGGTGATCTAATGTTCCAAATCTTTGGGTTGGAAATCACTGCTTTAAATATTGGTGCATTTAAATGTGGACATCCTACTAATTCATTGCTATGACATAAATACCATCAATGGGCTGATGACTCTAGCCCAGATTGCCAAGCTTCACACCGGCATATCCAGCCACCCCCAACTTGGGTATCCTATAGGCAGTGTCGAATCCCCATGTCCACAACTCAGCCCTCCATCCCGTTTTCCCCCCTCTGCCATTTTCTCTGGTAAGTCAATGGTTCCACCATTTGATACTGTTACCAAGCCCAGAAACCTGGGGGTCATTCTTGTCCTCTTCCTCTTTAACTTTCCTACTTAGTTCATAATGCCTAACTAGGGGGCGCCTAGCTAGCTGGCTTCGTTGGTAAATCATATGACTCTCGATCTCAGGATTGTGAGTTCAAGCCTCACATTGGATGTAGAAATTACTGGGCGCCTGGGTGGCGCAGTCGGTTAAGCGTCCGACTTCAGCCAGGTCACGATCTCATGGCCCGTGGGTTTGAGCCCTGCATCAGGCTCTGGGCTGATGGCTCAGAGCCTGGAGCCTGTTTCCGATTCTGTGTCTCCCTCTCTCTCTGCCCCTCCCCCGTTCATGCTCTGTCTCTCTCTGTCCCAAAAATAAATAAACGTTGAAAAAAAAAATTAAAAAAAAAGAAATTACTAAAAAAAAAAAAAAAGTCTAGTGAGATAATTAATGTAATATAAAAACATTTTTAAAATGTCTGTTTGCTTATTTATTTTGAGAGGAAGAGTGTGAGCAGGGAAGGGGTAGAGAGAGATGGAGTGAGAGAAATCCCAAGCAGGCTCCATGCTGTCAGCGCAGAGCCTGATGTGGGGCTCTGTCTCACCAACCCTGAGATCATGACCTGAGCCGAAATCAAGAGTCAGACGCTTGCTTCATCGAGTAAGACATCCAGGTGCCCCTAAAAATACTTTTTTATTGTTTCTGAAATCCTGTCTCCTGTCTTTGTCACCACTTCAACCATCCTAGTTCAGGCCTTCATCTTTTCTTCTTTAAACTATCAAAACAGCTTCAATGAATGTAGCTGTGCTCCTTGCCTATCATTTAATCTGTTACCTACACAGCTGATAGTGGTTTCTCTGAAATTCAAATCTGATCTTATTTCCATTCCCTTGTTTAAAATCCATCGATGCCTTTCCTGTTGCCTTCAAGATAAAAATGTAAAATTCTTACCATGACATACAAGGCCCTTTGTGGTGTGGCCCCTGTATACCACCCTTATGCCTTTCTGTCCACCACTTTCTTCTTTAGCTATGATTAATAACATGTTTTGGATGAGGGGGTTGAGAAAGCACCCCACTCTCTCGCTTTATGGTGCAATATATTGCACTTTCTGACTCAAGCATTTTTCCTTCCACTAACTCATTATCTCTCAGAATCATCTTTTCTAGAAACCTTGCCTCGTTATGTTTTCCTAGAATGCCCTAGATTTCACTATAAGTAGTAATTTTCTTGCATTATAAATTGCACACTTACTTAGTTAAGCATAGGGGTTTCCAGAGTCAGACTGTACAGATCTGAATCCTAGAATCAATGGTTTCTGGCTCCATGACATGGAGTGTGCTACGTAAGTTCTTTGCTTGTGTCTCCTCTTTTGTAAAAAGATTATTTTTGTAAGATTCACCTCTTATTTTGAGAATTAAATGCTATGACAGGTAAAATTCTAGAACAGTGTCTGGCACAAAGTTAAGTGCTTGACAAACATTAGATATGATTATTATCTCTGCTGATGAACTTAGCTTTTTAGCAGTGGAGGCTGTGTTTGTGTTTTGTTGTTTAACCTCTGTGCTTTTTTAATCCAGTCTCTGGCATACGGTACTCATGGAGGACCATAATTCTTTTACTCATTAAGTCTTTTAACAAATTTTAGTTGAGTACCTGTCAGGCACTTTTCTAGGCGTTAGGGATACATCAATGAAAAATATAAAATTCTATCCTCATAGTCCTTACCTAGAGACAAAAAAAAGGAATAAGTAAAACAGTAGGTAAGCAGTAAGTAATATGGAAAGTGAAAAATAGGCAGGGGATTGGAGGAGGGATAGGAAATATTAGTGATGGTCAGAGGTTGAGGATAAGAGAAAAGGCAGAGAGGAGTTGCAATTTTTAAATAGGATTTTAATTTTTAAAAAGGCTCATGGAGAAGATGGCATTTCAGCACATATCTGAAGTAGATGAGAGATTGAATTAGGCAGATATGCAAGGGCACTCAGCTCTCTCACCCAGAGGAGGGAACAATGACACAGATCAGAAGATGGGCTCCTCCTGGCATATTTGAGACAATGCAGGAGCAGTGTTGCTGGCATGTAGTTAGTAAGGGAAACAGTAGGAGAATATGACATCTGGAAGGGAGGTTGAGAAAGATCACAGGGTCTTGTATGCCATTGTAGGGACTTTGTCCTTTGTTGGAGAGCAATGAGAAGCCATTGGAGGGTTCTGAGGAGTAAATACCTAAATTGGGTTTTAACAAGATCACTGTGGCTGCTAGTTAAGACTAAAATGAAGCAAGGTAGGGAGATCAGTTAGAAGACTCATGCAAGAATTTAGGAAAGAGATGATGGGTGGTGTGAACAAGGGTGGTAGTGGTGGGTCTGGGGAGAAGGGATCAGATTACAGATCTGCTTTAAAGACAGAACCGATAGGATTTACCTAGAGATTGTGCATAGATTGTTAGATGAAAAAGAGCCAAAATGCCTCCAAAGATTTTAGCCTAATAAACTGGAAAGAGAGACTGCCTTCAAGTGAGATGGAGAAGATTGAAAATAAGAGGTTCTTTTTTCCTGCTGTAGAGTCGGAGGCCAGGATTTGGTCTGGTGAATGTGAAGTCCGAGATACCAATTAGACATACGTACACAGACATAGGAGTCGAGGGTGTCAGAAGAAGAGGACTGTACTAGAAATTTAAAGTTGGACATTACCAGAGTAGAGATTGTATTTAAATCCTAGAAACCGGATGAGATTACCAAGGAAGTGACCACTGAGATGTCCAAGATCTGAATCCAAAGGCACCCCAAAATTTAGAAGCCACAGAGATGAGGAGGAACCAAAAAAGAGACTGAGAAAGGGAGGCCAGTAAGAGAAAAAAAATGTAAAAGTGAACTATTTTGGAACCAAGTGAAGAAAGTTTAAATAAGAAGCGATCAACTGTGTCAAATATTTTAGGTCAACTAACACAAGGAGTGAGAAATGAAAAATCAGTTTAGTAATATGGAGGTCGTGGGGGGTTTACAAAACCATTCACCACGGAAAGGTAAGGGTAAAAGCATGTTTGAAGTAGGTCTGAAAGAGTTTAGGAGAACAGGAATTGGAGACAGAAGTTTAGACAATTCTTTTAAGGAGTTTTGCCATAAGTGAGCCAATAAATGGGGATGAGGGGGTGAAGAGAAATTTTGTAGAGTCTATTGTTAAAGGTATGAGAATTATAGGTCATTTATAAACTGATGGGAAGTTTTTCTTTTTTTTTTTCAACATTTATTTATTTTTGGGACAGAGAGAGACAGAGCATGAACGGGGGAGGGGCAGAGAGAGAGGGAGACACAGAATCGGAAACAGGCTCCAGGCTCTGAGCCATCAGCCCAGAGCCCGACGCGGGGCTCGAACTCGCGGACCGCGAGATCATGACCTGGCTGAAGTCGGACGCTTAACCGACTGCGCCACCCAGGCGCCCCATGATGGGAAGTTTTTCAACAGTGAAGGCAAACCAAGGATGTGGGAGAGAGTGGGTAGAACTGCTGAGGGGATGTCCTTGAGTAAATGAGAGAGGATAGGATCTACTTCACAAGCGTAGGGCTGGTCCTGTATGGGAATCCAGACAGAAGATCTGTAGTAACAGGAGGAAAGACAGAATATGTGGGCACCAACGCAGGTAAGCAGGCGGATGTTTTCATGAGCCTGCAGTTTCTAATTCCATCTACTAAAGGCCCTTTTAAGGAATATTAGAACACTTTTCTATTACATACACAAATCGCTTTAGTTACATAACTAAACATTTTTTTAAAAGCCTAGTATACATGACACTGTTGATGTAAATATGGCGGGGGTCTTTTCTTGCAAGGAATAGTATTGTGGGTGAAACAGGTAAATAATGGTGGTGTGGTAAGTGTTATCAAAAAAGGCATATGAAGATGCTGCAGGAACGAATACTGAGAAAAACAGTAAACAGAATTTTCAGAGTATATAAGCATGCAGCCAGGACTGATTTCCTATGGTTTCATATTCTGGGTCAGCAAGCTTTTTAAATTCTATGATATAACATTGTAAGAACGTGAAAATTCTTATATCCTACACAGACAAATAAGTAAGTGCTGTGTCTTTTGGTCATTTTTAAGTTGATATAGGGAACTGGCCTGAAGGTGATAATACTTTAGATTTCTAGCCTGCACACTTCTGGCATCTAGATACCAAACTTGCTTCCATGTCAGAAAGTACTTGGCTCCTGAATCAACCTTCCTTCCTCCCTCTCTCTCCCTCCTTCCCTCCCTTCCTTCCTTCCTTCCTTCCTTCCTTCCTTCCTTCCTTCCTTCCTT
>NW_024412376.1:127247322-127253055 GCF_014898765.1 Herpailurus yagouaroundi | reverse complement strand
CTTCCTTCCTTCCTTCCTTCCTTCCTTCCTTCCTTCCTTCCTTCCTTTCTCTCTCTCTCTCCCCCCACTTCTCTCTCTCTGGGCTTTTGCTATTTTTTTTTATGGCAAATATCCCACCTCCGTCATCCTCTCCAGTCAGAAGTTCTTTGAAATGATGCCGTTGGCCTTGGCCAGTCGGAGGATGGAGTCATCCGACTCACCCATCCTGCAAATGGCCTCACAGATAGCACAGGTTTTAAACTGGCCGTTGAACCTGCCTGTTACCTTCTCGAAGTCCGCCATGTTCGTCTGGATGGATGCGTGGTCCTCGGCGCCCATGATCCTGTTGCTGAGGGAGCATTTCCATGGCATGTACAGGTCCACCAACTGGTCGGCCTCATTCTGCATGTCCAGGGCGCGTCTGCTGCTGCTGTGACCAGCACGAGCACAGAAACCCTTGAATCAGTTTTAAAAACATTTTTTTCCATGTGACACTTTTTCTTAAGAGGAACTCATGAATGATTACATATTTACAGTTGGCTTAAATTTTAAACATTCGGTGGGAGTTTTAAAAGAGATACATTATTTTAAACTTGCAGAGAACAAAACTTTAAGACCCTAGGAGTCATTATAAAGGGAATTGTTCTCTTTGTTTATCCAATCTCACAAAAACAAACAAACAAAAAACTTTCAAAACTGAGAGTGGCATGTAGGACCCAGCTGCAAAAATTCAAAATCAGCTACATGCAGCTGCATTCTGGTTCCCCTCATTTGTCTAACAGCTTTTAGTGGGTTCTGCAAGTGACGTTAGAAAAGGCACAGCAGATGTGTAAGATGGCTCCTGCCATCTAAAGTGTGTGGGGGGGGGGGGGGCAGATGGTTCTCTGATTGATTGACAGCCTGAGGAGCCGCCAGGACAGCAAGGGTCATCTCTTGTGGAGGGTTTCCCCCTCCTCCTTCCTGCTTCTGCCTACAAATGAAACTTTCATACAAGAAAGAAAAGCAGGGGATGGCCAGGAAGAAAGTCTTTCTCTTCAAATATACATTGTAGTGAAAAGATTCTCAGCAACAGAGTTACTTAGATGTGGAAAAAATTCTCCTTCTCTAACTTTTGACAAAGAGTCGACTCTTGGCATGGTTATAAGAAAGTAGACAAATTCAGGTTTGAACGCAGAACTCAGGATACTGGAGATAGAGCTGAGATTAATGAAAGAACAAAGAAATGGTATAATTGGGATTTTATCAGCCCCAAAACAGCATTGATGAGAACTGGAGTATTTCATCCCTGGAAGCCCTATAGTGCCCTTAAAAATAAAGTGCTTGTTTTAAATTTTAATTAGAGAGCTGGACAAAGTGTTTGAGGCTGTTAACCAGGAATTAATATTCTAGGCCACATCATCTGTATGCTTACTCCTCTCTCTTTTTTCAAATTCCTTTCTAGTACCTCAAATCCTTAAAAAAGTAAAAATCAACTCACACTGATTGCATGTAAACTAAATGCTGGACCGTGTGCTAGGTGCTTCTTATAACTTTGTATGACTTAGGAGCTCAGAGATACTGTCTTTTCTTACATTCATGTAAGTATAGAAACATAAACCCCTAATTATTGATGTTTCTCTTCATCTCTTCTGCTAAAAGGGAAACCAAGTACAAAATGTGCGCCAGGAAAATATGTCCAAGCATAATTTCAGATGCATGCTAGAATCCCAAGTTTCCTGAAGTTCCTTCAGACCAGCACTAGAAGAAATTCGCATGGTCACAGATACAAGATTTCTCCGCAGAAGAGACTCAGGAATGGTAATGTGTTTGCAAGGAAGAGCTGGGGGGTAAATTGTCTCGAAACTTCTGCCAAAAACTATGCTTATTTGGGGTCACCTGCCAAATCTGCCCGTGAATTCACATCGGCTGGGAAGCCTGCCTTTTAGAGGGCCTTCAAGAAGTGCCTTATTGTGATAAAAATCTGAAAACTATAGTGGACTTTATACGCGAGTCAATCTAGACTTTACTCCTGAGGCTTGTGAACTAAACTGGGTTCTGACAATGTAAGGAACAATCTGGTTACCTCCTTTCACTCTTACATGTTGTTTCTTCTGCTCTTTGTAAATCCCTTAGATTCCTACTCCAATGGCTAGGAGGAATCAAACTGTGGAACTAGCCTGTAGCTCCGAACCCGAAGCAACCCCAAACTCTGTCATCTTTCCTTTCATTTCCCATAACCTCCATTTTCATGATGACAAAGTCTTTGGTGGTGGTGATGTAAAGCCACCAAGTATGAAATATTTACACTGCACTGTCTGGTCAATGTTATATTCTTCCTGCTCTCCCACATAGATAACTTTATGTACAACTGTGCTTTCACAACGTGGCAACTGCCAGGGTTCTTTGAGAACCCTAACTTTATGCCTACTGCCCGTCTTCACTCTTTTCCTACTACAATTCCGTTGCCTATCATTTCAGACATTCTCTTGCCAATATCCCCAACTTCCTTGTCTTCCCGTCACAAATATATAAACAGGTATTTTGTACCTTTTATTACTTTCTTCCTCCTTGTTTCAAAGGATGGGTCACTCCTCCCGTTTATACTTATCCATCAACCTATTCACTATCCCCTTTCTCCTCAGAAATTCTATACATGTCCCAACTTTTTTTACATCATGGAAAACATAGAAAAATGACAATATTTGTGCTATTCACTAGAATAAACTGGAGGGGATTGAGGCATCTATGCAGGAGATATATATGTATATATGGTAAATATATACACACACATCTATTTACGTGTTTGGGTGTATATTTATTATGGTATAATTACGATAAAATACAAAATACAAGGGGAGAGAACAAAACAAAATATTGACTCTATTTGAATAAATATTAAATTGTATAAAATCCCCAAATAATATCTTTTAAACTTGAACTTGCTTCTCTAAATGTAAATTTTATTTTTTATTTTTTTAACTTCATTTATTTTGAGAGAGACAGCACAAGTGGGAGATGGGCAGAGAAAGGTGAAGAGAGAGAATCCCAAGCAGGCCCTGTGCTGGCAGCACAGAGCCCGACACAGGGCTCAAACCCACGAACCGTGAGATCATGACCTGAGCCACAACCAAGAGTCAGAAGGGGCGCCTAGGTCGGCTCAGTCGGTAAGCGTCAGACTTCAGCTCAGGTCATGATCTCACGGCTGGTGAGTTTGAGCCCCACATCGGGCTCTGTGCTGACAGCTCGGAGCCTGGAGCCTGCTTCGGATTCTGTGTCTCTCTCTCTGCTCCTCTCCCACTCACACTCTGTCTCTCAAAAATAAACAAACATTGGGGCCCCTGGGTGGCCTAGTCGGTTGGGCAGCCGACTTCGGCTCAGGTCATGATCTCGCGGTCTGTGAGTTTGAGCCCCGCATCAGGCTCTGTGCTGACAGCTCAGAGCCTGGAGCCTGTTTCAGATTCTGTGTCTCCCCTCTCTGACCCTCCCCCGTTCATGCTCTGTCTTTCTCTGTCTCAAAAATAAATAAACATTAAAAAAAAATAAGAAAAAAAAATAAACATTAAAAAAATTATAAAAAAAAAAAAAAAAAATTAAACAAATTAAAAAAAAAAAAAGAGATGCTTGACTGAGCCACCCAGACAGCTCTAAATGTAAATATTAGGTTTAAATTTGAAATGGCCATACAAATTTCCTGACTTTTTAGCGATTATTTCTTTGAATTTTTTTTTTTTGGAGTTTGTTTATTTATTCATTTTTAAGTACTACTCTCTACACCCAACATGGGGCTCAAACTCATGGCCCCAAGATCAAGGGTTGCATGCTCTTTCACCTGAGCCAGCCAGATACCCCCTTTTTTTGTAAAGGTTATTGGTAAGTAATGAATTCTTAGTAGCTCTCATCAATGAGAAATTTAGAAGGTAATAACCTTTCAGTGTTTACTGAAATTTTATCTAATGACTCTTTAACGGTTTTCTTATCTTTCATTAACAAACATAGCATGGAAGTGTCCTGTGATAATCCCAGTGAACTTTGAGTCCAAATGAACTTTGAGACGTTAAGTATACCAAAATATCGATGAGTTCTAATTTGCATGATTTGAGCAGTCCACCTGCAGCCCACCTGGACGTCAAGAACTCACCAGACATGTGGAATTAATTTGAAGACTGAGATTTGGGGCTGCTGTCTGGGGCTATTCCTTGGAGCTACACCCACCAGGAGCCCCTGCCCTATCTCCTTGGGTCTCTCCTCTGCTAGTTGCGCCTTAGGATGCCTGCCATGCTCCCTGGGCATCGAAAGAACATAAATATCTCCGGCAGCATCTAGGGCCCCTGCCCACAGTGTGCAGCAATGTGCCCTTTGACTAAATTTTCTGCCATTTAGGGTGAAGAAGAGCTGAAAGATGCCCACCACGCTCATCATCTGTGCATCCCATTAGACTTTAGTCCGTACCAGTTACCCTCAGAGGACCTCAAAGAAGGTTGCTCGGCTACAGGCAACTGGCCTGTGGGCTCTGCCCACAGCTCATCCTGAAGGCTCAATGGATCACAGCTGTAGGCATACCTATAGCACATTCACAGAACCCAGTTGGGTAATCTGCCTTAGGCTATGAATTACCCCTTTTCACTCCCGTATTTTCTTTCAACTCTTCTTTATTGGCTCTTCCCCTTTAACAATTATAGTTAAGTCTCTATGGAATTCAAAGAAAAAACATAAACTAACCTTCATCCACTCTATATTTTCCCTTTAGCTACCACTCTAGGACTTCTTTCACTCAACAACTAAGGTTTGGGAAAGCAGAGTCACACTTTTTTCCATATTATTCCCACTCTTTTCTAAACCCACTGCTATCTAGGTATGACACTGCTTTTTGCAAAAGTTATAAATAACCTTGTTGCTGCACTTAATGGATAGTTCTCAGTCTTTATCAGCATTTGACATGAGTGACTATTCCTTCCTTCTTGGAACATTCTCTTCCTTTGGCTTCTATTACATTGCATTTTGAGCAATAAATAGGTGTTGAACGCTGGAGAGTCTATGGTGAACAAATAAGACACGATCTCTACCCTCATGGAGCAAAAATGGAAATATGCTCAACAATAATTGTGATTATGGAATTTCAAGAGTTCATCTGAGAAGACAAACTTTTTCTTGACACTGAAATTAAGGAGGAATTTATTACATGGGTTTCATGTATTTTTTCATTTTTATTTTTATTTTATTTTAATTATTTTTTTTAATGTTTATTCATTTTTGAGAGACAGAGCATGAGCGGGGAAGGGGCAGAGAGAGAGGGCGACACAGAATCTGAAGCAGGCTCCAGGCTCTGAACTCTCAGCACAGAGCCCAACGCGGGGCTCGAACTCACAGACTGTGAGATCATGACCTGAGCTGAAGTCGGACGCTCAACCGACTGAGCCACCCAGGCGCCCCTTTTCATTTTTATTTTAGAGAGAGAGAGAGAGCACACACACAAGTCGGGGGGGAGGGGCAGAGGGGAGAGAGAGAGAGAGAGAGAGAGAGAGAGAGAGAGAGAGAGACTGGGAATAAACATTTCCATGCTGAGTGCAGAGCCTCATGTGGGGCTTGATCCCATGACACTGGGATCATAACTTGAGCCAAAATCGAGAGTTGGATGCTTAACTGACTGAGTCACCAGGGCCCCCCGTGGATTTCATTTTTATGAACTAATGACCACCCTCAAATATTCTTTTATAATTAATTATTTTTAAAATTTTTTTAATGTTTATTTATTTTTGAGAGAGAGAGACAGAGGGT
>NW_024412376.1:127116560-127246922 GCF_014898765.1 Herpailurus yagouaroundi | reverse complement strand
AAATTTTTTTAATGTTTATTTATTTTTGAGAGAGAGAGACAGAGGGTGAGTGGGGCAGGGGCAGAGAGAGAGGGAGACACAGAATCAGAAGCAGGCTCCAGGCTCTTAGCTGTCAGCACAGAGCCAGACGCAGGGCTCAAACTCACAAACTGCGAGATCATGACCTGAGCCAAAGTTGGACGCTTAACCGACTGAGCCACCCAGGCCCCCTTTAATTAAGTGATGTCTAACAAGCAAACATTCTTATGGTGACATTTCATTAGACCTTACCTCAGTGCAGGTATTTTGAAGTGACTTGACTTAATTTAATCCAAACAAACTTATTTCTGGTGATCTCACAGTTCAAAATTAAAGCACCAAAGTTCTGAATTTGCTAATAAATCCTGTAGCCTCTATCAATTGTGAGTCAACGTCTAGTACGACTTTGGATTTTACCCAATTTATGCTTGAATTCTTTGGTTGTTGCATCACCCATTACAAATAGACCTAATAACTTCTAAATGCCAGCATAGAAAATGACAGTTTAGCATGAATACTTAAAATCTTAATTTGCTACCACAGAAAGAGCACCATACCTTTCATCAGCAGAAATCCAATTTATCAGTTGATTTGATTGCTGAGAAATATGTGGGCAATAGGACATATACTTACCAAAATACCATGTGCCATGTGTTAGGCTTGCCTCAGTAAATACAAAGAAAATGATGTAACTGGATTCTGGGATCTTACAATCTAGTCAGAAAGCAAAGATCAGATTTTGCTTTAGCATAAAGCTCATTCAGTATGTCTTCTAATTTGTTTCTTTTCTTATAAAAATGTACTCAACAGGGGCGCCTGGGTGGCTCAGTCGGTTGAGCGTCCGACTTCAGCTCAGGTCATGATCTCACATGATTTGTGGGTTCAAGCCCCACATTGGGCTCTGTGCTGACAGCTCAGAGCCTGGAGCCTGTTTCAGATTCTGTGTCTCCCTCTCTCTCTGTCCCTCCTCTGCCCACACCCTATCTCTCTCTCTGTCTCTCAAAAATAAATAAACATTAAAAAAAATTTTAAATGTACTCAACAAATTCATTAAAGAAATATTTATTGATTTCATACTATGTGCCAATCATTTTGGTGTCCGTCAGGCTCCTACTCTCATAGATCTTTTATTTTAGTAAGTGGAGAGAGAAAAGCAATAAAAAAAACAAATAATTATTTTAGATCATAAGTGCTATGAAAATAAATATGGTAGCAGGGAGTGACTGGGGTTCTATTTTAATAACCAAAGAAAGCGTCTTTGATGTGGTGACATCAGCTTCGATCTAAGAAGCCATGTGAACACCTGGAAGAACAGTGTTCTAGAAGAGAGAACAGCAAGTACAAACCCCCTGGGCCTACTCTCCACTTAGCATTGTCCCAGAAACAAAATGAGTATTAATTGTTAATATTGAATATCTTAGGAATATACTTGGAAGTGTATAGATTCATCAGTAAAGGTCTCTGTCCCAAAAGAGTTCCGTTAACAGAGACAGACAAGCAAAAAAATCACAATACAAAGCAGATCTACGTTGGAATGATGGAAGTATGTACAAAGAAAAGAGGTGCTAAGGAGGAGGAGTGATTAATTCTCTGTGGTGTGCTTCAGGGAAGGCTTTATAAAGAAAGTAATGTAAAAGCAGGATTTTGAAATACCAACAGGGTGGGCCAGGCAGGGAAGAGGGTTAAGTTAGGGGGAACAGCATATAGGGACTGTGAGTGCAAAAGGCCACAGGCCGGCCGGCCTGCCTTCCTTCCTTCCTTCCTTCCTTCCTTCCTTCCTTCCTTCCTTCCTTTTATGTGTATTTATTTATTTGAGAAAGAGGGAGACAGAGCATGAGTGGGAGAAGGGCA
Source organism: Herpailurus yagouaroundi (assembly GCF_014898765.1). Classification (NCBI taxonomy): domain Eukaryota; kingdom Metazoa; phylum Chordata; class Mammalia; order Carnivora; family Felidae; genus Herpailurus; species Herpailurus yagouaroundi. Next base: position 127,245,053 of record NW_024412376.1, on the reverse strand, counting down.
GAGAGAGAGGAGGGCACATAATCCAAAGCAGGCTCCTGGCTCTGAACTGGAAGCACAGAGCCCCACGTGGGGCTGGAACCGTTAGATCATGACCTGAGCCAAAGTCGGGCTTAATGGACTGAGCCAACCAGGCGCCCCAGGCTGTTTCTTATTGAACACTGCAACAGAAGAAAATGAGGCTCAAGAGGACAGAGGCCCAGTCATGACGGGCCTTATACTCCGTGCATGACGGGAGCCATCAAAAGGTTCTAAAGAAGGAACCACAGGTTTGTGTTTTAGATGGATCACAGTAGGCTGTCTCTCTTAAATATTCCTGTGGGAGAATAAATATAGGGCAGCTCTACAGGCAGTGGAAAGGGTGAAATGAGGACAGTGGCAGAGGGTTTCAGAAAGAGGTAAGAAACCAGAGGTTGTTCGGAGTTGATGAAACAAGAACAGGTAGAGTTAATTGTTCTCTGTCGAGTCACCGGGAACTTTCAGCATCTGGCTCACAGTAGGCACCCAGTAAATATTTGTTAAAATGAATACATGAATGAATGTCGCCTGTCCGATGAACAGAAGTCACGAGCCCCCCAGAGACTCTTCCATTAATAGAGAACCGTTGGGTGCTTGTCTGCTTTCAGACGTGTTGCTTTAATCCTAACAACCCTATGAGATGGGTGTAATTTCCACTTTTCAGATGAGAAAAATCTGAGGCTCAAAGAGGTACTGTACCACGCCCCAGGTTCTAGAACTAGTCGGCAGCTGAGCTCAAAACACCAAGACACAGAGCCAAGTACGCATGCTTAATAATTACTTTCCACCACTTTCAAAGAATGAAATAAATTGTGTAAAGCCCCAAAACAGAGAAATCCAAGAAAAATCGGTTATCTCAACTAGGGGATAAGAAGGTGTTCCTGAACTTTCCCGTCAGCCGGTCACCGGAAGATGACAGGTGCGTCACAGGAGCCTGAGGCCCAACGTCCCGCGGCAGTCAGGAAGGGGGCGGGGCGGGACTCCTGACCCGCAGTGGTGGCGCGCGCAGCCGCACTGTAGCTCGCGAGCGCCGCGGCCTGGGGGTGAAGGGAGGAGGGACTAGCAGAGGGGCCGGTGCCGACAGGCGCCCGCACCGGCGTCTACTCCGAGGCAGCTAGCATTTGGATGCCGCGGGGGGGGGGGGGGCTCTTGACGTCATTTCCTTCCGCAGGTCGTCAGTGCTTCCGGGTCGCGGTCATTTTGATCCCGTATTTGGGTGACTTCTTGGAGGCCAAGTTGCTGTCTGCTCCCCACCCCCCAACTCTGCTGCGGTGCAGCCCCGCGCGCCTTCCCCTCTCTTGGCCTTTCCAGGCCTTCTGCCCCCGATCGCCCGGACTCGCCGCGCCGTCGCTCGCCGCTGTCGTCAGGAGGTGGGTGAGGTGACGCAAAGAGCCCCCATGCCGCCCCAACCTGCCCACTCACCACCTCCGCGCGGCCAGCCGCTATCCTGCACCTTCGCCATTTTCCCGCCTGCGAGGGTTGGCGGATCGCGCGTTGGCTCTCGGGCTTCGGAGTGCGGGTGCCCCGGGGAGGCGAGGGAGTGATTCGTGGTGACGAACGTGTGTACTAGGGTGTTGGCAGGTGCCAGACGTCGATATGGTGGTGGGGGATGGAGTGCGGGAACCGACGTTAGGCCGACGAGGGTTCAGTTCAGGGGTCTTAGGGGGATTAAGAGGTAAAAATTGTGTTGTCAGCGTGTCCTAGGGTTTCTAGGTGGTATGCAGTTACAGGAAATCAGGTTTCACTTTTAACTTAATTGTTGTTGCAGGATGGAAGTAGTCTGTTTAGCAGACTTCATGTATCCTTTTTTTCTTAGCCAAGGGATTGACATGTAGGTTTACCGAGTGAGTGAAATATGCAAGGGCCTCAGTTGCTATCCTAATCGTAATGCCATTTCCCATTTTTATGTAAATGGTTTTTAAGATGGAATAATCATCCTGTGTGAGCACTTTATCAAATACGCAGTTATCGAATCTGTTTGTCTTTTAAGTCTTGAGGAATGGGTTAAAAAAAAACCCAGTAAATAAAAATATATATGTTCTTGAAATGTTTGCCCAGGGAGCGAGAAAAGTTTGGAGAATACAGAATTTTCTGTTAGCTTTTAACCCTACGGAGAAGGGTGTGACGTCTTTTGTTATTCAGCTTTTGTGGAGTAGTGCCTTGTGGGAGAGGTTGTATCTTCCCCGATGATTATTTCATTTTTTAAAAATAGAATCCCAGAAATGACTTCTGAGATTTTTTCCTCTTCTATGTCTGGAAGGTTTAAAACATAGGATAATGTGAAATAACCAGATTCAGGAGGAAAAATGTGTCTTTGATCAATATCCTTTTATATCTTAATTTGAGGTAATCTGTTGATAAATATTTATAAAGGCCCTATTGTTCTTTTTTCAATTAAGGGACCTAAGATGAATAATCAGTTCCAAATTAGTTAATAGGTCTGTGACTTTTTTATTTAGGTGACTATTTTTATTACATCAAGTACTTCAGATGTAGTAGTGTTTAGTAAATATTTGTTTCTTGATTGCCATGTAGGCTAGTGATTTTACTATCTTAATTTATTTTGGTATATCTCATCATTTCTAATACTTAACTGTTTTTGATGCAGGAAAGATGAATGGGAGGGCTGATTTTCGAGAGCCGAATGCAGAAGTTCCAAGACCAATTCCCCGTAATTATCAATATTAAATGTTTGTATTTAGAAGCACTTTCCATGTAGAAAAGTTCCCTGCCTTGAATAATAGCAACTGGACTGGCTGCTTGAGTATGTGATCAGTGCAGTCACACACACTTGGTTGAATGATGTGTTGCCATTTGAAGTTCTTAATAATTTGAACAGTGGTTCCATATTTTCATTTTGCACTGGACCACCACATTATGTAGCTAGTCCTGATGAGTAAATAATAGCACTAACTCCTGTTTGAAGGCAAAGTTTGTTAAAAGTTTACAAGCCAGTTGTTTCATTACTTTGTTTAAAAAAAAGAGTGTTTTGTTAATGTCCAGACTAAATTAAATTTTTAGGCTTAGCTTTTCCATGAGCACTTTAACGTTTGCCAATTTTCCTTGGTACAAAGACATAGGGGCTGATTACATTCCAACTGAGGAAGAAAGAAGAGTCTTCGCAGAGTGCAATGATGAAAGCTTCTGGTTCAGATGTAAGTTAAATTTTCTAATCAATAAAATGTGACCTTTTTTAAAAAAAAAAAAACACCTTTTTTGTAATCTTTATTTGTTTTTGAGAGAGAGAGAGAGAGAGCGCGCACACGATCAAGTGGGGGAAGAACAGAGAGAGAGGGAGACACAGAATCCAAAGCAGGCTCCAGGCTCCAAGAGGTCAGCACAGAGCCCGACATGGGGCTCAAGCTTACAAACCGTCAGATCATGACCTGAGCTGAAGTTGGATGCTTAACTGACTGAGCCACCCAGGCGCCCCATGACCTTTTTTTTAATGTTTATTTATTTTGAGAGAGAATGCGTGTGCACACACGAGTGTAGGGCGCAGAGAGAGAGAGAATTCCAAGCCCTTCTGTGCTGCCAGTGTAGAGCCAGGCGCCGGGCTCAATCTCATGAACCTGGAACCGAAATCAAGAGTTGGACACTTAACCAACTGAGCCACCTGGGCGACCCCAAAATTTGACTTTTAGTACCTGAAATTATTTTGACTTCATATGGAAAAAATTGGCATGCTTTTGGTATGGTATGATTATTGCTAAAAGAGGTTGATCAAAGAAAATGAATTGTGTATGTTTAAAGTAATAATGTTTAGAAAGTTTATTCAAAACTATGAGTTAATTCTGTTGGTGACAATAATAGCTAGCATTTACTGAGTGTACATGGATTATATAAAAACAACCCAGTAAGATTGATAACTATTACCCTCACCTTACAGATGAAGAAATTAAGATTGAGAGATGTTAAATGAATTACCCAGTGTTACACAGCTGATCAGTTGTTATGTCTGGACTTGAAGCCAGGTCTGTCTGAGACAGAAGCTTGGGATTTTAACTCTTAAGATTCCTAACTTACATGATAAAACCTAGTCAGTTTCCACTTTATCATTCTGAAATGCTGTCACACTACCAGCGGATTTTTGACTAGAGACCTTATACGTGAGGATTTTGTTTTTTAATACTTTTTTTTTTTTTTCAACGTTTATTTATTTTTGGGACAGAGAGAGACAGAGCATGAATGGGGGAGGGGCAGAGAGAGAGGGAGACACAGAATCGGAAACAGGCTCCAGGCTCTGAGCCATCAGCCCAGAGCCCGACGCGGGGCGAACTCACGGACCGCGAGATCGTGACCTGGCTGAAGTCGGACACTTAACCGACTGCGCCACCCAGGCGCCCCGAGGATTTTGTTTTTTAAATACAGGGATTATACGGGGCGCCTGGGTGGCTCAGTCCATTGGGTGGCGACTTTGGCTCAGGTCATGATGTCATGGTTTGTGGGTTTGAGCCCCGTGTCGGGCTCTGTGCTGACAGCTCAGAGCCTGGAGCCTGCTTCTGGTTCTGTCTCCCTCCCTCTCTGCCCCTCCCCTACTTCAGTACTCTCTCTCTCTCTGTCTCTTTCTCTTTCTCAAATACCAACATTTAAAAAAATAATAAATAAATAAATAAATAAATAAATACAGGGATTATGTTGAAAGCGACAAAACAGAATCTTACTTTGGAACAGAATCCTAGAGTTGCTTCATCTGGTCACTGAAGTCCTTTCAGATAAAGTAATTCTACCAAAAAAGTAGAAGGGAATTTTAGAAAGGGAGGTAACTTAAATAATTAAAGAAGATGTATATTTTCACCAGTTGGCCTGGCATTTAAATTTTATGAGACCTAGTCTTTGTCCTAAAGTAGTTTTTTTTTTTTTGTAATTGAGACAATGATAGCACATGAAACACTTAGGGAAAGATTAAGTACATGATGACTGTAGGAATTTTAAAAAATGACTGTAGGAATTTTAAAAAGGGATGAATTAATTGGAGTTGATTTAACTAAAAAAGGCCTTAGTAAACAAATGAGTCTTAACAACTAATAAGACTTGAGGTAAATGAAGAAGAATGTTGGAGGAACATTTAGATGAAAGGAATAGTGAACAAAGGCAGAGTCTACAATAACTTGATCTCTGTTGGAGACTTGAGGTTGAACTGATTGGAATAGAGATCTTTTGCTGGGGATAGAAAATGAACATAATACCAAGAAGTTAAAGATTTGCTTCATTATATTCTTTCGGTTTTAGGGCCAAGGGGTTGGTTTGTAAGTTTTTTTTAATTATTTTTTTATTTAATTTATGTTTTTAGTTTACATCCAAGTTAGTTAGCATATAGTGCAACAATGATTTCAGGAGCAGGTTCCTTAATGCCCCTTACCATTTAGCCCATCCCCCTCCCACAACCCCTCCAGTAACCCTCTGTTTGTTCTCCATATTTAAGAGTCATCTTATGTTTTGTTCCCCTCCCTGTTTTTATATTATTTTTGCTTCTCTTCCCTTATGTTCATCTGGTTTGTAAATTTTTAAAAGGAAGATTAGGTACCAGGGTTGCAGGACAGGTTAGAAGGATAAGTTGTACTTTGTGAAATCTGTTACGAGCTTTTGAAATTGTATCAGACGTACAGTCAGTGAGGAGATGTCATTGATTGTGGTGTCATTTGGACTAGGGCAGGTGGGATGGCATTGGAAGATTTTTTAAGTTTATTTATTTATTTTGAGAGAGAGAGAGAGGGAGAATCCCAAGCAGTCTGCACTGTCAGCTTGGAGCCTGATGTGGGGCTTGAACTCCCAAACTGTGAGATCATGACAAGTCGAAATCAGTAGTTGATGACCAAGCCACCCAGGTGCCCCCTGGAAGATTTTTTTTTAAAGGATACATAACATAGTTTTTAAACAAACTGACAATAGGGTGTATTAACTTCAGATGTCCAAATTAGGAGACCAACTAATGATGGCATTACTGATTAAAAAGTAGTTTGAGAGAGTTCCTGTTGGAAGGAGGAAACAAATTTAGTTGCACTTTGATTTCCTGCTGTAACATTTGATTGTGGAAGATCTGTAAGCAACTAGAGAGAAGCAAAGGAGTATGTGAGAAATTAGGGTTTGAGGTGTTATATTAGTGAATTCAAGGAATTAAGTATAGAAATAAAAGAGTAAAACTGATAATAGTACCTGTCATGTAGTTAATATGTAGAATGGTAGAATACATGATCAATTTGGGTAGTACCCATGGGTAAGGCAACAAGTGGTGGTAAAAGAATTAACAAAGACCAAGAAGATAATAGGAGCTCTCATAATCTTGTGCCTTTTGTCTTCAGTCTAATATTCAGAGACTTACAGAGCTTTCAAGCTAGAAAGAACCTGAGTAAGAATTAGATGATGATGCATCTGCAGATGAGAAGAATTGTTTTAGATTCATTGTCATCATGGATCAAAGACCTGTAAAAGGTTTTCACGGCTCATAGTTTGGGAATAATTTCTCTGGGAACATAATTGTACTCTGGCAACATATATTTTATCTTTGTAGATTGCATACAGTAGATAAAGTGATCTGTTTTCAAGTCTGTTGTTGACACAGAATTAAGGAAAAGACCAGTCTGGTACATGGGGGTTTGAGATCATTGTAATGTTAGGCTCATGGCCACATGGCTACTATGGTGTCTAGATAGATTTCTGGATGATAAATTCATGTTCCTGTACAAGTTTAACATTCTAAATAGCTCTAACAGCATTATGCTGAAAGTATTGAAGAACAGTGATCAATAGGCAGAGTACTCATATATGCCTGGCTGTTAAAAGTAGGGCATGTAGTGTATGAATAATAGAAGCCTCAGTAATTCTGTGTATTAAAACAGATTAATCACAGGGTGCCTGGCCAGCTCTGTTGGTAGATAGAACATGTGACTCTTGATCTCAGGGTTTTGAGTTTGAGCCCCATGTTGGGTGTAGAGACTACTTAAAGTCTTAAAAAAAAACCCAGTAATCACAAGTTAGAAAGCATGTAATAAGGAGAGGCTAAAACCCAGGTCGTTAGTTATATACCATATATGAGTTACTGGGAAATTACTGAATAATTTATATTAGTACATTAATAATGATTATTTTTATTTTATTTAATTTTTTTAATTTTTTTTTTTTTAACGTGTATTTATTTTTGAGACAGAGAGAGACAGAGCATGAGGAGGGGCAGAGAGAGAGGGAGACACAGAATCTGAAACAGGCTCCAGGCTCTGAGCTGTCAGCACAGAGCCCGACGCGGGGCTCGAACTCACGGACCGTGAGATCATGACCTGAGCCGAAGTCGGATGCTTAACCGACCGAGCGACCCAGGCGCCCCTGTAATGATTATTTTTAAAACAGAGATAGGCTAGGTGTTGCATATTGTAATAACATCAAATATAGAAAACAGAACCTTGGCTGTAGCCACAGATGATAGGCAATTCAGTGTACAATTACCAGGAGAACTAACAGTCATGCATCAGGGAGTTTTGTACATTAACATTTGTATCTTATAAGGACGTGTGTGTTTAACATATGTTAAATATGCAATATGTGATGTTGTTAACCTATAAATGAATTCATGGAATCCATGTTACTTTGGGGAGTATCATCTTATGTCCAGTGATTTTAAAAAAAAGGTGTGATGAAAATAGGAATGGGTAGAAAAAGTACTTACTAAGGTAATTTTTACATAATTTTTAGATCAATTAAATATATTCATCTTGGTTTAAAATTAGATTTGGTCTAGGGGTCATTTTAAAGTGTAGCTATGAAGGGATCTTACTTCTAGTTGCTTGACATTGTGGCCCTATGCACTAACAAAAAAATGGCTATACCCCTGCCCAAACATACAGGTAATGGAAGAATATACATAAGAGGTCAGTTTAGTGTGTATTACATGTTACAGTAGTTTTAAGTCTCTGGTATTATTGAAAAGATGTATGAATTCATACTGGTTTTATGCATCATTTATGGATTTTGTGGATCATATACATGTGTTCTACTGGTTTTCTAATGAAACAGTATAGTGAATGATGAGTATAGACTTTGATCCCTTGTCTGGATCCAAATCCCAGCCCCATCACTTATTTATTAGCTATGAGATTTTGGGCAAGTACCTGATGCCTGTATGCCTCAGTTTCCTTATCTGTGAAATGGGGATAACAACTCATTTCATGGGATTATGGGGATTAATTCAATTTATTTTGTAGGTGTTTTCTTTATTAAATGGTTAATGCTACTGTGATTAATGAAATAAAAGGTTCAGTTGGGTACTATTATGAATTTAATGTGGCATTTTGCTATTGTAAGAGGAGAATAGTTTAAGGAATTTTAGGAGTCCTTGTATTGGATATGGTTGGGACTGTGGTCATAATGCAAAATAGCTTTCAGTCAGCAGTATTATTCATTTGCCAAAAGAAACAGATTATTATTATTTTTTAATGTTTAATTTTGAGAGAGAAAGCGTGTGTACAAGGGAGGGTCAGAGAGAAAGGGGGACAGAGGATCTGAAGCTGGCTCTGTGCTGACGGCAGCTGATAGCAGTAAGCCTGATGTGAGGCTCCAGCTCACAAACCTTGTGAGTTCATGACCTGAGCCAGTCAAGACTTTGAACTGACTGAGCCACCCAGCTGCCACTTGACACAATAGAGCAAATAGAGCAAATAGAGTTGCGGGAGTTGAGGGAACCATAGCCTGAGGGCCAGTTCTTGAAATAGGAGTCATGCACCGCAGTGGAATAAGGCCATGGACCAGGGAGCCAAGAGACTTGGGTTTTAGTTTCAGCTCTACCACAGACTATCTGTGTTGCTTTGGGCACATGACTTGCTCTTCTGAGTATCCCTTTACTCCAGTTAAAGACTAGAAATCTCTGAAGTCAGTTTCAGTTTACTGTTCCCTTTTACTGTGGCAGAATACGTGAATTAGACTTTAATTCTTTTTTTTTTAATTTTTTGAATTATTTTTGAGAGAGAGAGAGAGAGAGAGAGAGAGACTGAGCGTGAGTGGGGGAGGGGCAGAGAGCGTGAGACATAGAGTCCAAAGCAGGCTCCAGGCTCCGAGCTGTCAGCACAGAGCCCAATGTGGGGCTCAGATTTGTGAACCACAAGATCATGACCTGGGCCAAAGTAGGACGCTCAGACAACTGAGCCCCCTAGGTGCCCCTCTTTTTTTTTTTTTTTAAGTTTATTTATTTTGAGAGAGGGAGAGTGTGAGTTTGCACTAGCAGGGGAGGGACAGAGAGAGAGGGAGAGAGAATCCCAAGCAGCTTCCAAGCTGCCAGTGCAGAGCCCAACATGGGGCTTAATCTCACCAATGATGTGAAATCGAGTCAGACTCTTAACCCACTGAGCCACACAGGCGCTCCAGAGAGACCTTAGTTCTAAACCGTTATCCTTTATAACATTAAAAGAAGTTAAGAGATTTATGCAAAGACATAGTGGTGAATGGCAAAACTAGTACTAGAATCTTTTGTTTTTGTTTTTTTTAACGTTTATTTAGTTTTGAGAGAGACAGAGCACAAGACGGGGAGGGGCAGAGAGAGAATGAGACACAGAATCCTAAGCAGGCTCCAGGCTCTGAGCTGTCAGCACAGAGTCCATCGCGGGGCTTGAACTCACAAAGTGTGGGATCATGACCTGAACCGAAGTTGGACGCTTAGCCGACTAAGCCACCCAGGCGCCCCAGTACTAGAATCTTCTTAACCAAACTTACTCTTTGCATTATACCATGTTGGCCTAAGGACAGTGAAATGGGGATAGCATTGTCCTTTGTAGAGACGGCCAACTGACTCAACACTTTTTATTCTTGTATGATTCTTGAATCCTTCATGTTGCAATTCTTGAATCAAGCTGAAGGAAAAGAATGATTACAAATTGTACTGATGCAATAATTAAAATGGACTTATCTTTCAAAAAACTTTAAATGAAAATACCTGAAGGTATTTTAATGAATCTTAAAGCATTTTTCTAGCAAAGGTGAAATCCATTTGTAAGTAGTAGACTAGGGATTCAGACCTTAGGGTTCCTGCAGATTGTTTCTGATGGCAAAGCTAATGCCCTCTTCTTTTTTTTTTTTTTTTTTTAATTTTTTTTCAACGTTTTTTATTTATTTTTGGGACAGAGAGAGACAGAGCATGAATGGGGGAGGGGCAGAGAGAGAGGGAGACACAGAATCGGAAACAGGCTCCAGGCTCCGAGCCATCAGCCCAGAGCCTGACACGGGGCTCGAACTCACGGATCGTGACCTGGCTGAAGTCGGACACTTAACCGACTGCGCCACCCAGGCGCCCCTCTAATGCCCTCTTCTAACTTTATGGATTTTAATCATGCAATCTCTAATAATTTGAACATCTTAATTACCTTAGTTCTTAAATTGTTCATGTATTCTAGATCAGAGTTGAACAAACCATAGCCTAAAAGGGCCAAATCTGTTTTTGTATGGCTCTGGGCTGAGAATAGTTTTTATGTGTTTAGTTTTAAATAGTTGAAAAAAAAGAAAAGAATATTTTGTTACATGTGAAAATTACATGAAATTTATGTTTGCATCCATAAATAATGTTTTAGTGGACTACATCTGTGTTCATTTGTTTACTATTGTCTTGGTGCTTTTGCTTTAAAAGTTGAGTAGATGGGACAGAGAGACCTGGGGCCCACAAAACCTAAAATATTTACCTCTAGCTCTTTACAGAATGTTTCCCAGCCCCTGGTCTGGAACTGTGCTGTTCAAGGTAGCAGCCACATGTAGCTATTTAAATTTAAAATAACAGAAAGGATACAAGGCAAAATCAACAAAAGGAAAGGAATATGGGGTGAACTCCAGAGGAGACCAGGGGTACCAGGCCAAGGCTTCCAAGGCTCCTCTGGTAGTGGAGTCACACACTAAAGGGCATGTAAGTTTCTCCAGCTAGGAGTTGGGATAACACGAATTACCTGTCGAGGAATTTCAATAGACTCAGTGCCTGGGGTTTTTCCTGGGGGCTGGTCACAAGCACACACCCTCAGTCTAGAAGGTACCAAAATTCCAGAGTCTTATAAGGAAAGCAAGTGTATTTGCATTAGCAGTTTAGGTGCAATGAGCCACTTACCATTCAGGTAAAGTTTTAGATCACTCACAGGGAACTGTTTACCAGTTAGATTCCCACGTATCAGCCAAGGACCTTATAAGGAGGTCTTTTTAAGAGTCAGTCTCAGGGCGCCTGGGTGGCTCCCGTTGGTTAAGTGTCCGACTGCTCACGTCATGATCTCAAGGTTCATGAGTTCCAGCCCCACATGTGGCTCTGTGCTGACCACTTGGAGCCTGGAGCCTGCTTCAGTTTCTATGTCTCCCTTTCTTTCTGCCCCTCCCCAGCTCACACTGTCTGTCACTCTCTCAAAAATCAATAAAACGTAAAAAACACTTTTTTAATAAATACATAAATGAAAAAGGATAGTCTCAGGGTTCCTATTTTAAACCTTTTCCACACACTAACTGGAAAACATGGATACAGGCTATTCCCATCATCACAAAAAATTCTGTTGGATAGTGCTGGTGTTGAAAACAGTGATTTTTAAATTATGAGCTCTTTTGAGATTCTAATGGAGAGCTTTGGATTTTTCAGCCTGGATTCATACGCGTATATATACATATATAGATACTTTTTTTTTTCATGTAGTTGACACTAATATTTTGTAATATATAATATTTCATGTAGTTTTAAGGAATTCACTGGTTTAGAAGAAAAATCTATGCTTGTTCTTGCCCCAGCCACAGTATAATTGTAGACAAATAACATTTTGTGTTTTGGTTCATGCAGCGTACTTTAGAACTTGAAAGATTGAGGTCTGGTATGAGAGACAGACTATTAGAATCTGGAACCTGCCATTGAAGTAGCTGTATGGCCTTGAGCAAATTACTTAACATCTCTAAGCTTCAGTTTCCATATCTTTAAAAGGTGGTAATAAAAAGTACTGTATGTTACAGAGATAGTGAAAAGTAAGTGAGAAAATGTACGTAAGGCGCTTAGCACGGTCCATGGAGTTGAGTAATTATTCAGTAGTGGCTCTTATTTGTAATAATACTTCTTGCCTCTTGTTAATGTATTCCTTCTTACCGAATGCAGAGTTTTTAGTCACTATTTACTGTGTTGTCTTAATTGATACTAATGAATGGTTCTTTTAAAGCCGGATCTAGATGGTTCTTGATTTAGGTTCTTTTAAAGTCAAATGTAGATGGTTCTCGAATTATATTGTTTAATGTTTTGTAATATTTTCTTAAACTTAAAATGTTCCTTTTATGTTTTTATTGACTATGTATAATACAACTTTTAAAAATGGAAAAATCTTTTTTTAAAGATCTTAATTGTGCAACATACTTCCTAGATGGTTTTACTGATACACATTTTTCCTAATGAACTCGGACAAAATCTGTTTTGTTGATGTTGACAAATTCTTTTTTCTCTTCTAGCTGTGCCTTTGGCTGCAACAAGTATGTTAATCACTCAAGGATTAATTAGTAAAGGTAAATATTTAAACTTCAAATTTACTTAGCATGTTAGTTTCCTCATTTTTAGATAAAGTGTAATGTATTAAACATGATCACTGATACACTTCTCAGGAGAGTTATGTGTCTGTGGACCCACAGACTCAGATGTCTTGATTTGAAAATTTGATGTTTTCCTTTGCTGTAGCAACATTAACAGTCTACAAGAGCGAAGTAACTAAAAACCTGAAGAAGGTTTGCAAACAGCTAGAGAGACAAACCTGGTCTGGGAAAGGCCATCGACATCACTGTCACCTAGGATCTTGTTAGAAATGCAAATTCAGGGGCTCCTGGGTGGCTCAGTCGGTTGAGTGTCCAACTTTAGCTCCGGTCATGATCTTGCAGTCTGTGAGTTTGAGCCCTGCATCGGGCTGTGTGCTGACAGTTCAGAGCCTGGAGCCTGCTTCGGATTCTCTGTCTCCCTCTGCCTCTACCCCTGCCCTGCTTGTGCTCTGTCTCTCTCTCTCAAAAAATAAACACACATAAAAAAAATTTTTTTTTAAAGAAATGCAAGTTCATGGGCCCTATCCCAGACCTCCTTAATCAGAATCTCAAGGTAGGGCCCAGGTATCTGTGTTTTAACAAACTTCAGGTGATTCTTCTACACTGTCTTAAAGATCAGTGGCTCCCTAGCTCCTTGAACCAGAGCTTTGTCTTATAGTATGGAGAGGTGGGGGGACACTTTTTGTCCCAGATTCTCTTGGCGTGAATATTATGGTGCATTCATGTGTGGATATTGAGTGTAATTTTTAAGTCTTTCAGTATCCACATGTTAAAATTAAATGGTTATTACATTTATTTTGTGAACTATATATCCTTGGAATGAGGTGTCCCAGAACAGGGTAGAAACTCTTGGAGCTTTTGAGCCTCGGTAGAGTAGGAGACTGGAGAGCTTGAAGGTTAAGGCAGAAGTGGTAGTGGTTAGGAGAATCAGATTGTACCTCCTCATTTAGACAGACCTTCTAGCTTTAACAATAAAATCTCACCCCTGCTGTTTTGTTTGTTTTTGTTTGCACCTGCTTGGCTTGGTATATGTGCTGCTGAAGCCAGCACCCTGCTTGACTTAGAAATGCCTTGCTCCTACACATAACTAATGATACAGCTAACTGAAGCAGAAATTCCCTTGTTTTAGTTGCAGATATTTCATGATAGAACTGCTTCTGGATAAAGTGAATCCCACTGAAACTGTTAGAACCTGTAACTTAGGAGGCACATTTTTCTTACAGCTAAAATCTTCCTGGATTCTTAGTCACCATTTGGTGATTCATTATTTGACTTGTCATCAGTGGCAGTTTGTGCCTCTGTGGTTTCATTTGCAAAAGTCATACCATAATCAAGAGTATTGTTCCAGAATCTGCCTCTGTAATTGTCCTTAATGTCTGAGCCTGGAGCCTTACAGTAGAATTCCATTATCCATTTTTTAGAAAGATTGAATTGCTGAAAATGATTTAACTTAGTTTATGGAATCATGTTTATTATATAATATGTGTAATAACTGTCAGTTTGTTGTTACTCTTAGGGTTTTGATAATTTGGAATAAAAAATATAAAAAACAACATTGAATGATATATTACTCAGGTAACTTTCCCAGGATTAAGACGTTTTATTATTGTTGTATTAAAGATTTGTTTTGGGTGCAGTATTCTAATAAAAAAGTCAGTCTCAAAGAAAGAGATTGGAGGGTGCCCGGATGGCTCAGTCAATTGAGTGCCCAACTTCCACTCCATTCATGATCTCACAGTTCATGAGTTCGAGCCCCATGTTGGGCTCTCTGCTGTCAGCACAGAGTTTGCCTCAGATCCTCATCTCCCCGTCTCTCTGCACCTCCCCTGCTTGCGCTCGCTCTCTCTCAAAAATAAATAAGCATTAATAAATAAATTATTTAAAAGAAAAGAAAGAAATTGGAAAAGACTTTAGGAAGAGAATCCAAAATCCATCAAGACATTTTGCATTTAATCAAAATACCTAACGTTTTGTATATGCTTTCATCCACAGTGTCATACTCCACGTAGTCTTAGCTGCTCCATCACTACTCAGTCTCTTTCTATGAAAACATTTAAACATGTCCGGGTCTGTTTTAACGTGAGAACATGAAAAAGAAAAACCTTTCCTCCTGTCCCTTTCCAACTCTTCCCAGCTGTCTCGCATTTGAAGCCAGACTTCATGAATGAGCACTTCACTTTTAACTTCTTTTAACCCATTGCAAAACCCATGTGTCAAAAAATTCTGCATATGTTCCAACATTTACCAAAACTTTTAAGTTTATTTATTTTGGAAGAGAGAGAGAATCCCAAGCAGCCTCCATGCTGTCAGCACAGAGCCCAGCGTGGGGCCCAGTCCAAGAGCCGAGAGATCATGACCTGAGCCAGCATCAAGAGTTGGACACTTAACTGACCGAGCCACCCAGGTGCCCCTGACATTTACCAAAACTTTGAACCGTTACCAATACAACCTCCTTGTTACTTAAATTCCATGGGCAGTTTCTGTTCTTGTTGGTTATAGGACTTTAACCAGTCTTTGAAACATTCTCTCCCCTAGGCTTCTATGACAGCATATTCTGATTTTTCTCCTGCCTGTGGCACCTCCTCCATTTTTTCATGGTTTTTGGGTGCCTGATCTATACTATACACTGTTTTTAGTAGCTAGCACTAAAAGACCAAAATCTATGATCTGTTGGTACTTAATATTCTAGTGTGGGTTTTCATCCTCCACCTGTGTTCTTCAGAATTCTGCTTTGACTTTCAGTCTTCAGTCCGTATATACACTGTTAACCCGGTAATAACTGGGCTTCAGAGACCATGTATTGCTCTAAATCCCCATGATTATCCCTAGCCTAGACACCTGCTCCAGAACTATATTCTGCATATCTTTACATGGATGGACCTCCTCACAGGTTCCTCACACTGACATATTGCATCCCAAACTGAGTTCATTTCCGCGCCCCGCGGCCGGGGGGGGGGGGCGCGAAAACCAGTTTCTCTATTTTCTCCATGTCTGAATGGTATCACTCTTCAGGACACTGAGACATTATCCTTAACTTCTACCTCTTATTTGCCTTGTGGAATAAATGCCCATTCTAGTCCAGCTCTTAAATATCTCTGTGAACTGTTCACCTCCATCTGCACAGCCGCTATAATTAATGCCACCATCTGTTGTCAAGAGTGTTGAATTAACCTTCGACAAGTCTATTTGCCTCTATTCCTGCTACTTCCCTTTAGGAAACAGCCGACCACTGGGCACAGTGCATGTAGTAGATACTCAGATATTTGAGTGGATAAATAAGACCACGCTGTATTGCCTTCATTCTCTCTCTAGACTGTAAAAACTCTGTGAGGTGGTAAAGAGAGCATCTTGTTCCTTGTTCTGTTCTACTTCCTAGTACATAGTGTCTGTTGTAAGCGGTATGTAACTATTTGGTGACAGAATGAAGGAACAACTCTTTTGTATGAAAGTGGGTATTGTTACCATCTTCCTTTTCCTCCTTATCTCACTTGTGTAACTGAGGCTGATAGCATAATTTAGTTCTGTTTTTATACTTTGTATATGTGAAATTATACAAGTACTCTTTTGTGCACTTTTTTTCAGTGTTATAAGATTTGTTCAGTGGTATATCGGAACTGGCTTATACCACCTCCAGAGAGCTGGTTGTTAAATTTTTAAGAACTTGGCAAGCCAATTTTTAAACTATTGATAGCTGACATCGGTCATGGTGCAAGCATTTATTCCACGGCAGCTGATCATTACAAATCAGGACTGGTTATTTGGAGAGCTGGTTTTCCAGCACATCGCTAGATTCACTCACATTGTTGCATGTAATTGTAGATTATATATTCTTGTTGCCATGTAGTTTTCTGCTGTGTAAATACACCACAGCAGCTTATCCATCTTGTACAGTGGCAGTTGGGTAGTTCACAGTTTTGACTATTACAAATAGTTCTCTTATGAATACAGGCAGCATCTTTTGGTAGACATTTTGCTGGGTCGTAGATTATGTATATATTTAGCTTTGGTAGATAACTGCCAAACTTTCTAGATTGTTCAGACCTATTTACACTCTCACGCCAATTTATTAGTAGAGTTTTATTTGTGTCACATTACCACCAACACTTCCTATTTCCAGAATTCTGGCCATTGTGGTGAGTGAATAGTGATACTGATTGCATTGTGGTTTTAATTTGCATCTCTGATGACAAATGAAGTTGAGGACCTTTTCTTTTGTTTATAGCTCACTTGAATATATTCTTTTTTTGTGAAGTGTCTGTTCAAGTCTGTTGTCTATTTTTCCATTGCATTTTCTTTTTCTGTTGGTTTTGTGAGAGTTCTCTGTATGTTCTGAAAGTGAGTCTTTTGTCAGATACATGTATTGTGATATTATTTTTTTTCCCACTGATTAACTAGTTCTCAATATGATCAAGTCTAATTTATCATATTTTTTTATGATGAGGGTTTTTTGTGCTCTGAGATCTTTGGCTATTAAAAGGACATGAAGAGGGCCGCCTGGGTGGCTTGGTCGGTTAAGTGTCTGACTTCAGCTCAGGTCATGATCTCACGGTCCGTGAGTTCGAGCCCCGCGTCAGGCTCTGTGCTGACAGCTCAGAGCCTGGAGCCTGTTTCAGATTCTGTGTCTCCTCCTCTTTCTCCTCCTCCCCTTGTTCATGCTGTGTCTCTCTCGGTCTCAAAAATAAATAAACGTTAAAATAAATAAATAAATAAATAAATAAATAAATAAATAAATGGACATGAAGAATCTCTTATGCTTTTTTTCTATAAGCTTTATTTTTTTCCCACTTAAATTTTCAAGTATCTGGAATTGTTTTTGAATACAGGCATATCTTGTTTTGTTGTGCTTTGCTTTATGGCACTTCACAGATTTTACACTCTTTACAAATCTCTAAGGTTTGTGGCAACCCTGCTCTGAACAAGTCTTAGCACCATTTTTTCAATAGCATTTGCTCACTTTGTGTCTCTGACATTTTGGCAGTTCTCACAATATTTCAGATGTTCTCCTTATTGTATTTGTTGTAGTGATCTGTGATCAGTGATTACAACTCTAAAAGCTCAGACGATGGTTAGCATTTCTTAGCAATAAAGTATTTTATTTTTTAGACATAATGCTGTTGTACACTTAAGATTACAGGGGCACCTGGGTGTCTTGGTTGAGTGTTTGACTTCAGGTCAGGTCATGATCTCTCGGTTTTTGAGTTTGAGCTCCGTGTTGGGCTCTGTGCTGACAGCTGAGAGCCTAGAGCCTGTTTCAGAGTCTGTGTCTCCCCCTCTTTCTGCCCCTACCCCATTCATGCTGTCTCTCTCAAAAATAAATAAAACATTAAAAAAAAGATTACAGTATAGCATAAATATTTTTATATGCACTGGGAAACAAAAAAAAAAATCATTTGACTTGCTTTTTTGCTTTTCTCGCTTTATCATGGTGCTCTTGAACTGAACCTTCAGTATTTCTGAGGTATGCCTATGTTGTATGAGGTGGGATCAAGGTACATTTTACCCCCTTATGTTTATGAAGGTGACTCGGCACCATATTTTGAAAGAACTGTCTTTTTCACTGTGTGCAGTGTTGCCTTTTTCATAAGTGACTATATGTGGACCTGTTTCTGGACTCTCTTCTAGTTTTGGTCGGTTTATCTGTTCTTGCGCTTAGGACAGTCTTAATTACTCTAGCTTTATCATAGATCTCGATATTTGTTGGTAGTCCGTTTTCCATTTTTTTGTTGTTTTTCAATATTGCCTTGTTGTATTTCCACATGATTTTTAGAATAAGTTTTTCAACTTCTAGGAACACTGTCTTTGATTTTTAATCGGGATTGCATTGAATTTATGGAGAATTGCCATATTTACAATATTTAGTCTTTCATTTCATGGACATGGTATGTTCCTCCCTGTAGCTTTCATTTCTGTCCGTAAGTTTTGTAGTTTGCAGGGTACAAATCTTTGAAATTTTCATTAGATTACTCCTGAATCTTTGATTGTTTTGTATCTTTCAAAAAGTGTGGTTCGTTTGTTTGTCTTTAGTATATAGAAATGATACATATATTTTTTTGTGTATTGACTTTGTTTCAAGTGATCTTGCTAATAAATTCACCTGTGCTAATAGAGTATAGAGTCATTTGGATTTCATTTTTCTCTTAATGTTGGATTTACTTGGTTTTCTCTCTCTTTTAAAAAAAGGTTTATTTAATTTTGAGAGCGAGAACTAGTGGGGGAGAGGCAGAGTGAGGAGACAGAATCCCAGGCAGGCTCTGTCTGCACTGTCAATGCAGAGCCAGATGCAGGGCTTGAACTCAAAAACTGAGATCCTGATCTGGGCTGAATGAGTCCAGCACTTAACCGACTGAGCACCGAGGCGCTTTGGTTTCTGTTTTAAGTAGTTATATCTTTTTTTTTTTTTAAACGTTTATTTATTTTTGAGACAGAGAGAGAGACAGAGCATGAACGGGGGAGGGTCAGAGAGAGGGAGACACAGAATCTGAAACAGGCTCCAGGCTCTGTGCTGTCAACACAGAGCCCGACGCGGGGCTCGAACTCACGGACCGCGAGATCATGATCTGAGCCGAAGTCGGCCGCTTAACCGACTGAGCCACCCAGGCGCCCGGTAGTTCTAGTCTTAGACCTCTCTGGGGTTATGGAGAGAGCTAATGTTGTCAGGTAGTATTTAAAGGTAGTCCATACTGATCTTCCCTTTTATCTTTGTGGGTTGCCCAAAGCTGCTGAGAAATAGATCTGTCTTTATACTGCAATTCCAAATTTATTATTTTGTCTCACATTAGAAGAGATGAAGATTATGATTCACAGAAATAGTTTGCTTATTTGTGTCATTTTCTTACATTTAGCATAAACATTGGCATAAACCTTTTTGTTTTAATAGAAAATGAAATATTCTAATTATGTAAATGTGTCTATCTCCAATAGTGTTACTCAGGAATATCTACCCTTTTATCTTCAGGAATCCTTTCAAGTCACCCCAGATATGGGTCCATCCCTAAACTTCTATGTAAGTATGAACAACCCTAGTTTTCCTTTCTAAGTAAAATAAGTAGTTTTTACCAAATGTTTTATCTCATCTAACTCCTAGCCATTATTTGGTGTATTTGTTTTGACTAGTTTGTTTAAGCTTTTCATTAAACAGACTGACTACCTGGGCATTAAGAATCACAAGTTACTAATAGGAATTTTTTTCTTTATAATATAATAAAACTATTCCTCTTAAGTGATGTGTAAGGAGACAGTATCTTAAAATAAATTCTCTTGGTTTATGAGGAAAGAAAGTTGTCAAGTAGTGATGAACCAAAGTAAAGTGTCTTAAAATTAAGTCCAACTTTTAAAAATCTCTTTACATTTTAAAGCGTAAGCAAGCATAATTTACTTACATACTATAGTATGGTTTATAGGAAAGAAGCTAATAAATTGCTTTAAAAAAGAGCGCCTGTGGCTTTTCTATGAATCTTCCCAGGTTAGCCTCTCTTTTATATTGGAAATAAACACATAATGATGCAACACTAGCCATGTTTAGGTATCACTTCATAATTCATTATTTTAAGGGATTTGTTGCACCTTATTTTAAAAACAGTCTTATGAAATTAGCAGGTCAAATGGTAGCATTCCCATTTTACAGGAAAAGAAACGGCCTAAAATCCTTCTGATTAGGTTAGAACTCTGCTTTAATTCCACATTTCTGTTATACTTTTACCACGTCTTTCCTGTCTATATTAATAATTAGTAAAGTAGAATTTATATATCTTAAAGCAACTTTATTTTGGATTATTTTATTTTGTGAAAGTGAATTATATCTACAGACTCTGTTTGCTCCAAGGCTGATGTAATGGTACTTGTACCATTATTTCGAGAAATGTCAGTCTTCCCGTACCAACGACCTCTATTCAGGCTCACATTTCTTAACAGCTTTCCTTTTAGGAAAGATTTTTATCTAAATGGACACATTGAGTCACATTTTTTGTTTGTTTTTACAAATAAGTTGCTTGTATCATGGGATATTTTGCTGGAAAGCTTTCTTACGTGAAAACTTGCCAAGAGAAGTTCAAGAATCTTGAGAATTCCCCTCTTGGAGAAGCTTTACGCTCAGGACAAGCACGGCGATCTTCACCATCTGGGTAGGCCAAACTCTGATTTTTATTAAAGGTTTTTAATTTTAGCTAAAAAAAATTGTAATTGGATATTGCCATAATTGAGGGCATGAAACATTGCCTAACCTGAAGGACCATTGGAAACTTGCCATTTTCCAGCAAGCTAAAACTATTTCTGTTTTACTTGGAGTAAAATTTGTCTGCTTTTGTTTTTATTTGTTTTTGTTTTTTTAATTTTAATTATTTATTTGAGTAAACTCTACATTTAACATGGGGCTTGAACTTATGACCCCAAGATCAAGAGTCTCATGGCTTTACCAACTAAGCCAGCCGGGCACCCCTACCTTTGTTTTAAATAGAGAGTTGCATCCTATCGGGAATGCTAATCCCAGAATAAAGGATTTTAATTTGGCAAACACTTTTGATTACTATATTTTGGACTTTTCTTTTAAATTCCCAAATTTCATCAGTCCCATCTCTTAATCCTTCTGTTGTTATGTATGTACATTCTCCAAATTTTTGTTTTAATTATGTTAGTATAAATAAATGAATCCTGTCCATCTGGATAGGTAGATCAATCATGTAATTAAGTAGATTTAATAGATAAATTATTATAAATGATAAAGTCCATGAATGCTAGTAATCCTTATGTATCTGCCTTAGCTAAATAGTATTTATGGCCTGCTAGCTATGGAAGTAACTTCCCAATTAATGTGGGAACTGGACATACTGGACATATTTCTGATTTGAAGTACTTTTTTTCTAAGAACTTTAAACACATTAAAAATGATCTCTGAAGCTTAGGGATTAGAATATTGACTAATGCACTTTTCTTCTATATTAAGAGTGACATTTTTAAGCTGTATAAATGGGTCAGAACATATTTTTAAGGTTTTTGTGGTGGAGAGAAAGACTTCATTTTGCTATCATAAATGACCATGTTAAAATTACACGATTCCTTTAGAAAATAAGATAACTAGTTTTTATATGTTGACACACTTCTTAGGGTGTAGACAGTAACTTGTGTTTCTTATACAATATGAATTACAGGCACTATTCTCAGAAGTCAAAATATGACTCAAATGTGAGTGGTCATTCATCTTTTGTGACATCTCCAGCAGCAGACAACATAGAAAAAGACATGCTTCCTCATTATGAGCCAATTCCATTCAGTGCTTCTATGAATGAATCTACTCCCACTGGTATTACTGATCATATTGCCCAAGGTAGAAACTTCTCTTGAAATGAATTTCAACATTTTATGGTCCAACGTATGTATAAACTTTATTTGATCACCTTTTCTGCTGGATATCACCTGTATGTTCCACCACCACCCTAAACTCAGCATGTTTGTTGTGCATTTGTTTCTTCCTTCATTCTACATTTTGTGACGTCCAGTAGATGTCAGGCACTCAGCTAGGTATGGAAGAAGTGTAGATGAATAAGACGTGGTCCTTGTCCCTGAGAAATTCTCTTAGACTGTTAGAAGATACAGAAATATAAGGAAAAATTACTAATGTGTCCCATTAATTGAAAATACTAACAAACTTTAGTGATCTAGCAAAGACGAAGTGCTAAATTGGACCTCAGGGAGGCTTCAAAGAAGTTATACTTGTTAGGCTGGTCTTAAAGGCTTTCAGCTTTTTTGTCTATAATGTGAGAAAAATAATAATTACCTGCCTTACAGAACTGTTGTCAAGTGAGAAAATCCATGTGAAAATGCTTTGTGAAGTTTGTGTAAATACTAGCTTTGAAGATCACAGAATGTAAGTGAAACACCATCAACTTTGGATTAAGGCCTGGATTTGAATGATTGACATTGGCTAGCTATGTGACTTTAGGCAAGTAACAAATTTGTGATTCCTTCAGTTTCTTGATCTCCCGAATGGAGATAATAATACCTCTCTTAAAGAGCTTTTGGAATCAGATGAAATAATCAGAGGTAATGCCTGGCAAGTAATGGGCTCTCAGCAGACATTCATTTCCTTCCTTCGTTCTTTCAATCTAGTTTGCGGTGAAGAGTAAAGAATTAGAAAGTACAGGTTTGCAATTCCTTAGCTAAAATCCTAAAATCCAAAAAATTCTAACAACCACAAAGCTTTATTTTTAAACATTTTTGTTATTTATTTATTTTTCTAACATGGGGCTTGAACTCTCGACCTTGAGATCAAGAGTAACATGTTCTATGAACTGAGCCAGTCAGGCGCCCCTACAAAGCTTTTTTAGTAATTAAACTGATGATAAAATCTGACTTAATTCATTTTAGACCCTGACCTACACTGACATAAATCTATTTGTAATCTTTATCTTAAATGTGATTTTCCTGCATTTTGTAGAAATATAAATGTTTGTTTCTGCATTGCTGCTTCAAATCACTGAATGGATGGATAGTAAGCAATATAAGGGCCATATACTATGACATTTTTCTAAAATCTGAGAAACTGAATTTTGAAAAGTTTCTGACTATGAAGGTTTGGATAAGGGATTGTGGATAGAACGTTCTTTGAAAACGCTTCCTTTGATGCAAATACCATAAGCCAGTAACTGTAAGGAACAAACAAGGTTAAAGGAACATTTGAGCTTTTGTTGTTTAAGCTGGGACAGATTTGGGTCCATGTTTTAAGTTAAAGGGAGAGAGGGGAAACAGTGGGAAGGGAGAAGTTGATTATAAGTCAAGGTTCCAGAGGTTGTAGAAGGGGTTCTAGGTAGGTCAGAATATAAAGTAGCCACTAAATACATGTAGCTATTAAATAAAATTAAATCCGAGTGCAAATTCAATTCCTCAGTTGCTTTGTAAGCATTTCAGTTCAGTAGCCACACGTGCTAGTGGCTGCTTTGTTGGAATGTGCAGATACAGAACATTCTGATCATTTCAGAGAATTACATTGGCCAGCATTGCTTTAGAGCAGGATGGGGTGGGGGTGGTGAGTATTAATTAACCTTTCGGAAAAGAAGAGACAGGAGAGAATGGAAGTTACAGTAATTAAAGACATTCGTAAGTGGGTGGAAGTTGTCGAGAGCCTTGACTTTTTTTTTTTCCTGAATGGTTGGAAACAAAGACCTCCCAATTAGAAAGGGAAGAAGGCTGGCAGATTAGGAGAGTGGTTAGTTATTATTTTATCTTCAGAGGCAGCTGTTCTATTTCTTACTGCATCTCTCATTTTGCCAGACTCTCAAGTCCGAATCCATTCTACTTGGATTCTAGCCGTGCATCACCTCTTCCTTTGTAATGATTTTCATCTTTCCTTCCATTTGCATTAGAAAATTCCATTCCACGTTACATAATTCCTTTTCCAAATAAAAGCAAACAGACAAAATGCCCTTTGGTATCTGCCTAAGGACTACAGCAAAGCCCATATTTCAGTATATTTTATGTCCTCCAGAACAGCCATCTCTCCATCCACTGCTCTGCTTTCTCAGCCCCTTCTCTAAATCAGGGTTGCCACTCTTCGACTTCTCTCCACAGGGGCCAGTCGTGGCCTCCTCTGCTTTGCCCCAGGTGCTGTCCTTCCTTACCAGGACACTCTCCCCTTTTGTTTAAGTCCTGCCTGCCCTATTTCGTTCTGCTTTCTCTTCCCAGAAATTGAGAATTATTAATCTTTCAAAGTAGAAAGCACTCCTTCGTAGCTGTAAGGAGACTTACCATAGGTAGTTTATTACAGTTAGATTTAAATCAGTGCTGTTTTATATTTTATTCCTTCCAGCTCTTTATAACCTTCCCAAAGTAGTAAATCATGCTCGCTACACAATGCAGAATATTTTCATTGGGCTTTTGTGAGTGGAAAAAATTCTCCCTAATCTTCTGATTTATGTTCCATCATTTGCCACAATTTCAGAACAAAGAAATATTTTCTTTCTGGTGAGAAAAAGTATTAGACCTGGAAGGAACTTTAGAGATCGATAGATCATCTAGTCAAACTTGCATATTTCACAATTGAGAAAAACTAAGATTCAGAGAAGCTTAGTGATTTGCCCAAGGACATTCAGTGCTTGTCAGCTAAGTGGGAATGAGAATTGTGGGTTCCTAACTAATAATCTAGTACACAGTTTCCTTCACAATTTAAAAAATATCACTTACGGTGAAGGGAAATTAATTTAATAACTACTCATTACCAATGAAATGTAAGTGCTTTTAAAATCCAATAAAGTTTATAATATTTTTATTTGCATTCTTTTTTAGCAAAAATTTAGTTTTCAAGAATGGTATATAGTATTAAGACTAGTTAGAAGTTTAAAGCCTTTTTGCTTTGTATCAATGCAGTATACTTTGTAGCAAAATAAAAGGTTATGGTTGAAAACATTTAATGTATAGTTATGTTGATTTGAAAATTCTGATTATTTACTGGGATCTTCCTGTGGAGTTCTAAAATTCCACTTAGATAAAAACTTCTTTTTAAAAAATTATTTTAATTAATATGATTATGTTAATAAAATGATACACCCAATTTGTGTGTAAAATTTTGAAAGATACTATTTTTGGAGTGGTGTGTAAGACTTTTGTAAGTTAAGTAGTTGACTGAATGTCATGTTGGCATTGGTTAATTTCTTTTAAAGTATTTATATGGCTTTTCTTGCTGGTTATACGTTTTGTAAACTATGTGTAATATTTGTTCCTGTCATCTAATATTAGGAGTAACCACTTCCTGATTTTTTCGTCAGTTTTTGACTCTTTAATGATATGTATTCCTACCTTGACTCTCCTTGGGAGAGAGAAAGAATAAATGCTGGTTCCCCGGCCAAAATTATCACTGCCGCTTTTTTCTGCCTTAGTATTGCATCCATTAGATCTGAGAAAAATGATCCGTGCTGTCATTAAAGTCTATATTTTATACTTCTCAGTATGTATTTTCAAGTGTTTCTGTTTAAGTATAAAGATGGTAAATTTTTTTTAATAGTTATAGTTATTTGCATATAGGCTCTGGTTATAGGAACATTTAACTATACCAAGTAAAATGTGTACTATATCAGGTTTTGTTCAATTGTCACTGGTATGCTATATTTCCTTTTAATTATATAAAAAGTGTGAATAATTTTCTAGTTTAAAAACTAACATTTTCGTGAATATGAATTTTGCTGGCATATATTATGATATCCATTCTTCTGGCCCTGGTTACTTTTTAATTTTTTTATGTGGATTTTAAATTTTAGAAATAAAAGCTTAACAGTGTACAAGAAAGTCCATTTTAGTTTTGTAATGATCTTGGGAAAAATTTGGGATGGTGGTAATAATTTGAGCCTTTATTTTACTTTATTCTGTTTTTATTGTAGGTAAGAAGCATTTCTAAAATGTAGTTGCTTTGGATTTATTCAAATCCTTTTATCGCCATTTATTAACTGTTTGTTGTTTTAGGACCTGATCCCAACCCTGAAGAAAGTCCTAAAAGAAAAAATATTACATATGAGGAATTAAGGAATAAGAACAGAGAGTCATATGAAGTAACTTTAACACATAAGACTGACCCCTCAGTCAGGCCTATGCAGGAAAGAATGCCAAAAAAAGAAGGTATGATAGTTTAGTATGAATCACTTTACTCTTTAGGATTGGAAACTACAGCATTAGTTTAAAATATTAATTATACGAATATGTGATTTAACTCCTCAAGCAATTAACAAAATAACCTTTTTTTTTTAAAAAAGAATAGCTATCAGTTAACAATTTTTCCTTTTCTGAGGTGTTCCAGAGACCATTTGTGTTAGAAAATAATGAAGTCCAGATGGTAGTATGACTTAAGACAATGAGACTAGTTTTAACACATTGTAGAAATTATAAATCCATTTGAATGTTTTCTCTTATCAGAAGTCACCTTGGGGCTTGATAATGTTTTTTAAATGATGCATCTGTTGCATAAAACCGTATCTGGTGACTTGATAATGGGCTGTAATGCCACTTTTAGCAGAAGTGGAGAATCATGATTGAGTAGTGAAATT
The DNA here is from genome assembly GCF_014898765.1 of Herpailurus yagouaroundi. Taxonomy (NCBI): domain Eukaryota; kingdom Metazoa; phylum Chordata; class Mammalia; order Carnivora; family Felidae; genus Herpailurus; species Herpailurus yagouaroundi. The sequence goes on along the minus strand of NW_024412376.1, from coordinate 127,218,513 downwards.
GATTTTCTTGTATGTTTTGTGAAATTGGAATAAGAGTTATTTGCCTTACAAACTGGCTTTTAGGGCACTTCCAAAAGAGGAGTTTGACCTTTTTTTTCCAATAGTACTTTTACTTTATAAATTTAAAAATCACAGTTTGTTTTAATTCCTTTTGGAACTGCTGTACATTACCCAAAGTAAATTTTCTGGCACAGAAGTTTACCCCTAATGGAAGAAGGCATTTTGAATTGGGGTTTGTACCTGTTTCAGTGTTAGAGTTTCACGATGTCTTTCTTGAGGAATTTTAGAGGGTACGTCAGTTGTTTCAAGGTTTTCTATTTACTACTGTAAAAAAGGGAAGGAAGGAAGGAAGTCCCTGGTACCTTCTTGAGAGTCCTACACCACAAAGAACGCAAAAATACATAAAAATCTTTTGTATTTTTTATTATGATTGTTCTTTTAGAACCAATTTTTAAAATTTTTTTAAATTGTTTATTATTTTTGAGAGAGAGAGCATGAGTGGGGAAGGGGCAGAGAGAGAGGGAGACACAGAATCCGAAGCAAGCTCCAGGCTCTGAGCTGTCAGCACATAGCCCGACGCGGGGCTCAAACTCACGAGCTGTGAGATCATGACCTGAGCCAAAGTTGGATGTTTAACAGACTGAGCCACCCAGGCGCCCCTTAGAACCAATTTTATTTCTAATCAGTAGCAGTTGCTTCATTTAGAATTTTGTTTTCCTAACAATGTTGGATAATATTACTGTCATGGTATTAGTGTAAAAAAAACCCAGCTTTCAAATATATTTGTAATAAATACTTGTTGATGTTTATCATTAAAGAAGCTTTAGCATAAACATTATGCATTCAAGTGGCCATTACTTTGTAATATGTAAAGACTTATTGGTACTTGTTCACTAATTAGAGGATTTAGACTGTAAGCTCCACGAGGGCAGGCAGTAGCATTTCTCTCATTTCTGTAATCTTTTTCTGCACAACGTAGTACCATGCCCTGATGTTTCAGATATGGAGTGTTGTGGTTGGGCCTTAGTAATAAAGGTTAACAAAATAGATCTTTGGCATTTGCTGGATTCTGACATTTGTGGTTTTGACTGAATGGTCGTGAAGTTCTGTCACATGACACTAATATGAAATAATTTTTTCTTTGTAAAAAAGCTGTGTGTGTGTGTTTGTATGCTTTATATACAGAATTTAAAAGAAAACAGTTTTGAAATAGTTTGGGTGATTTTTTTTTTTTAGAATGTTCTGTTTTAGAGTCTAGACAGAAAATTTGACATTGACCGAGACATCACTGGTCAGAAAATGTCACCTAAAATATGTTTGTTGACATTCAGCTAAATCAGAAATTAAGCCTGAGAAATTTCAGAAACAGAAGCTTATTATCAATCAGTTGTCAGGGCAGTGATAGCACCACATTATATATAGCTTCTAGAAGACTACCTTATACTCATGAGGATATGAAGGTTAGGGGAAAAGTCAAAATATGAGGGGGGAAAACCCTATAATATCTTCTTATAATAATGAAATAGTTTTAAACAGACTCCCCAAAAGAATCTTGGGGAAAGGGTCCCTAGTCCATACTTTGACAACGTCTCCTTTACATTGTTACGAATACTAGAACAGCTGTAATCCATCGATGAACCCTACATAGAACAGAGGCTAAAAGTAAGAGAGAGAAGACAGAGGAGCTTGTTTCAAAATGTAATTTCATGTAAGATGTAGGACCGTGGAAACTCTTTCCTTCTTGTATAGTATTACAGCTCATGGGAGAAAAGAATGAATTAACCACAACCTGAAGACTTGATCATTTCTATTACTATATTTTTTGTGAAAAACAAAATTCAAATGTTTGTTACTGTATTTTATTTCCTGGTAACTTTTTGGTGTGTGCTATAATATATACCACACTTAGTATGGCAAACTTGTAAAGGCACGCATGCTTTGGACCTAAACAGACTTGTGTTCTGATATCAGTTCTATTTGCTTTATTAGGCTTGTACCTTGGGCAAGTTACTAATCTGTTTTCTCACCCTTAAAATGGGGGCTGTGTTTACTTTATAAGGTTGTTACGAGAATCAAATATTTATGTCAAGTTCTTGATAGAGCGCACCATTATTTGTGTCTGAACTTCAATTTGCAAAAGTCTGGCTAGCCCCTTTCTGTCATGTGCATTTATTATTCAAAATGAGAAGCACTTTTTAGTATAATAGCAAACTTAAATAGTATCTTTTACTTATTACGGTTTGGAATCATCAATTATTTGTGCTTTTTTCCTAGTCAAAGTAAACAAATATGGAGATACTTGGGATGAGTGAAAAATTGCATCATTGGACCTACTGAAGGAGTTTTCAATATCCAGCCTCATCTAGGTGGTCATGAATATCTGCATGCTTTGAGCTCAGCAGCAGTCTTCATAAACACATTTAAAACTAGAACCTGGGTTCTTGTGGTTTGGCTTATTAAAATGATGTTTAAAACACAGATTTTAATGTGAATGTTGTACGGCTATATTCACCTTGAGGAACTATATGAATGATGGTGTTATGCCATGGTCACATGCAGTTTGTGAAATTGTTTTAAGTTACAGGATAAGGATACTCTTCTAAAACTGTAAAGAGTCTGTAATTCTCTAGGATCAGCATATATGAAAATAAATGATAGCTGCATGTGGATTTGGGGTGGGTGGCGGGGGGGAGCAAGCATAATTTTAAGTGTTAAGCTTTACATCCAAAAAATTATTAAAAAGCCTTTCTCTGGTGTTTGCTGTATTTACTTATTAATGTGTATGGTAAATAAAATATAAAGGAACATGCATCTTCATTGATTTCATGGTGTTATTGTTTGTAATCTCTGAAAGTAAGTGGTGTTTCATGGGGATAGGAAATAAAATCATCTATTTCTGAATAATAACGATACAGTGACTGTGACTCATGACGGTAAAGAGCAGAACGCCTTAGAGTAGTGGCTGTGTTTGAAATATTTGCAAACTCCACAGGAATGAAAATTGGTATACTTCATTATTGACTTAATATTTGTTTCTGGTTCAGGTGAATGGAAAATGAAATTACGGTCTCCTCTAAATTCTGCTTTCTCATTGCAGTTCTACCAGAAACAGAATGTTCAATTAGCTATTGTAAGTCCCCAAACTCAGTGGCTTTAAAATGTCATTTATTATTTCCATTTTCTCTGAGTCCAGAATTCAAGAAGGTTTCCGCGGAGTGATTTGGCTGTGTCTCTCAGATGCCGCAAGGCATCTCTCCTTTCATCTGGGTTCAGGACCTGGTCACATCCCGTGGGTGGGTTTGTGGACGTCTCACAACATGGTGTTTTCGGGACAGACTGTGACCTCTTAAAGCTCTGATGTGAATGGTGCAGCAAGAATGTCAGCAGCTGCCTTGCCTTTTATTTCTGGTTTGGCCTCAGTCCTGTAGCATCATTTCTTCACAAGCCTTCCTATCAAAGGGCAGGAACAGAAGACTCCCACTTAGTCACATTTTTAAAAGAACAGTGGGGTGGAAGGTGTTACATCTCTTCACCCTTTGGCCACAGCAATTGACATCCCTCTCCTGCAAAATTAACTATTTTCCCAGGACCTCCAGTTCACATCCATTATAACAGCTCAGAGTCTGGGAGCGCATCTCATCAGGTCCAGTTGCGGAAGAGGCACTAAGGCGAGTGTCTGAAGTACCCTTTCTCAGGCTTCAGACCTGTGAACTGAAGAGAAGCCACCCACCCTGTTCATCCCAAATAGCCGTTGGGTATCACGTCACCACACCTACTCAGAAGGGGGAAGTGAGAGGCTCAATGCCAGTCACTTGTCCATGGCGATTCCCACAAGTCCAGCAGGCTCATGATGCCAGTTCTTTGTTAGGGCTTAGGCGTTGCCACCCAGGGGTTCACCGTAGCTCTCAGTCCTGCCTTTCCCGGGAATGTAGTTCCCATTGGCAGCAGAGTAATTTTTTCAGCCTTCCTCCCCATAGAAATCCAGCATTCCAAGACCTCTACTATCCCTGTCCAAACTGATAACAGTTTTTTAAATCTGTGCAGTTCTGAAGTATCCATTTATGATCCATTCCATTACACAAAAAGTCTGTTGGGAGATGGTCCTTTTTCTATGCTGGGCGGCTCCCTGCAATCAGAAACCTTGGACAGGGTCTACAGGTTACGCCTATAAGACTTCTAAAGGGCCATTTGTGTGTCTGAAATGTCCTATGAAGCACTGTCATGTGTTGTTGAACAAAACCTTTTGTCCCACTCTGGATTTGGTCTTTGCCTGGAAGCCATTTCTCAGTATGAGAAACTTGTAGGCTTAAGAGACTTAATGAACCTTTATATTTTCTACAAATCACATTTGGAAGTGGAATATATTCTTTATTATTATTATTTTTTAATGTTTATAAACAGGGCGAGAGAGGGGGAGACACAGAATCCAAAGCAGGCTCCAGGCTCCGAGTTGTCAGTACGGAGCCCAAAGCATGGCTCAAACTCAGGAACTACGAGATCATGACCTGAGCCCAAGGTGGACACTTAGCCGACTGAACCACCCAGGCGCCCATGGAGTAAATTGTTCTTTATATTAATTACATCTCTTCTCTCATTTTAGACAGCTAGAAGAAGCCAAGTGTCACCCTCAACATTGCCCAGAAGTCTCAGCTAGATCAAGTTTTAGGTACATTTTCAATTTTCCGCGTCGCCACGGGTAAGAGTTTTGCTAAACTCTGTGACTCATACTCAAAATCTCTTCCAGCTTCCAATAATGTTTCCCTCTCCTGTGATCCTTGACAGTCACCTTGAGAGCTCTTTAGGCTTCTGTGAGGACCCTCATCCAGGCTTTTTAGTTTTCACTAACCATGTCCCCAAAGTCTTGTCAGTACATGATCTGCCTCTTGTCCCCCAGGCCAATGTCGCATTTTAGGTTTGTGTTATGGCAGCACCCCACTTACAGCTACCAAGTTTCTGTATTAGAGTTTGATAGAAAAGCCGAATTGCTCTGAGACAGAGTAAGGGGGTTATTATAACGACTGGGTCTTTGGCAATTGTGGAGCTGGAGATCAGTGTACAGGCTTGTGCCTCTCCATCTAGTGTCGGGCCTGTCCTTAAGACAGAGATGCAAGTAGAGGGGTACCTGGGTGGCTCAGTCGGTTGAGCGTCCAGCTTCGGCTCAGGTCACGATCTCACAGTCCGTGAGTTCGAGCCCCGCGTCAGGCTCTGTGCTGACAGCTCGGAGCCTGGAGCCTGCTTCGGATTCTGTGTCTCAATCTCTCTCTGTCCCTCCCCTGCTCATGTGCTGTCAAAAATAAACATTAAAAAAAAATTAGAAAAAAAAGACGCAAATAGAAACACACAGGGCTTGTAACGCTTAAGTCTGGAACTGGCACACCTTCATTTCTGCCCCACATTCTGCCTAAAGCAAGTCATGTGGACAAAACCTAAGGTCAAGAGCTAGGTACTGTGCCCCACTCACAGTGGGAAGAAATGCAAAATTCCATGTCCGAAGGCAAGGATGTAAGGAGAGGTGAAGAATTAGGCTGGTAGTACAATCTACGAGGGCAGCAAAGGTAACTGTTGCTGCCCCGAATTCCAGTGGGCCTTTCATTTGTATCTGTCTCATACAGACACTACCCCACATTGTATTACAGCTGTTTATTTACATATCTTTTCTCTACTTCTTGTGTATGAAAATACCCCCCTTTCTTCTGGCACATTGCCTTGCATATTGTAGGTACTGAAAAATTATTGTCGAATTAATGAAGGAAGCCACTTCTGGGCTTCCAAATCACCAGGCCTGTGGTAACAGCCCTGATTTTCAAAACCAGGGAGGTATTAAGGGAAGTTCCTTTTTGATATTTGTTACCCCACCGTTATTAATTCCTCCCTCCCACCCTTCCCCTTTTGTCACCTTCCCTTCCTAGCCTCATTCCTGTCCCACCATATCTAGAGATGTCTCTTCTCTCTAATAAACCAAACTACTCTTCAAGGTTGTAATACATTCTTCAAGACGATCATTCACCCAACAAAGATTGAGCACTTACATGAACACTATACATTAAGAAACCAAAGGGGTTAACTGAATATTTTCCAGGGCAGCTGACACAACACTCACCTGTTGAATTACAAATTTGAAACTCAAAAGGACGGATAATAGCATCATGAAATCAAAAAGAACCAAAGATATCATGCGTTAGACTGGAGTTCAGAATGACCAGCTGCCTAAGCATAAAATGGGGAGACTTGACTTAAAGGTAGGTCATGTGAAAAGCTTAGCACAGGCCAAAAAAGTGTGACACGTACTTTTGGACTCCAATTAAAAGTCGTGGTAGTCGTAATAGCTAACATCCCTTGGTGGTTATTCTGAGCCATGCATTATTTATTGGAAGCATTTTGTAAGTATTAACTCATTTAAGGGGTATGTGCCTGGTTCGGTGGTTAGAGGATGCCACTCTTGATCTTGGGGTCGTGAGTTCGAGCCCCACATTGGGCATAGAGAGTACTTGAAAAAAATAATTAGTAGTAGCTCGTTTAATCCTCATGAACAACCTGTCAGGACAGTCTAAAATGTTTCCATTTACAGATGAGAAATGGAGGCACAGAGCTGACTCAGTCAGCGGCAGAGCCTGGATATGAGCACAGAGCGTCATGCAGGGTCACTCTTGTCAGTGCACGTGCCTGAAATGAAAAGCTCCATGATTGCGGTCTTTTCTGAACCGGTCAATCCATGTCTGGGGTCTTGGTGTAAGAAAGGACAACACATACCAAAGGTGTCCCAAGACCAGGATGTGACAGGGCTGGAAACCCACTCCAGTGGTTGAAGAAACTGAGAGGAACATGTGTTCCAGTGTTTAAAGGCCACTCTGGGAAAGAAGAATAAGAATCCTATTTTGTAGCCACAGAGAAATTACAGGTGTAGGCTGACAAACATAAACGAAGTCCTTATATCTGACCAAGAACTCGGGTTGGGGCTGGAGACTCAGACATCAGTAAAAGAAGACATACTTCTCATCCTGGAAGAGCTTCCAGTCTAGGGGGGAGGGAGGCGAACCTGGGCTCCCATAAGACCTTTCCGAACACTTTTGCACAGCTGGGCGGTGTAAAGCGTAGCACCGTAGGTCAGCAGGTGTCCTTCCCCAAGAAGTACATATGTGCGTCCTGGAATCTCACCTGCCCAGAGAGTGGAGGGGATTCTCACAGCGGCGGGTGGTTGGACTGGATTTCACGCCACAAACTAGCAATAATAGAAACTCCTGGGGCGCCTGGGTGGCTCAGTCGGTTGAGCGTCTGACTTCGACTCACGTCATGAACTCACATTTTGTGAGTTCGAGCCCTGCATCAGGCTCTGTGCTGACAGCCCGGAGCCTGGAACCTGCTTCAGATTCTCTGGGTCCCTCTCTCTCTGCCCCTCCCCTACTCTCACTCTGTCTCTCTCTCTCAAGAATAAAGATTTTTAAAAATTTGTTTTAATGTTTTATTTATTCTTGAGAGAGAGACAGAGCAAGAGCAGGGGAGGAGCAGAGCGAGAGAGGGACACAGAATTCGAAGCAGGCTCCAGGCTCTGAGCCAGTAGCACAGAGCCCGATGCGGGGCTCAAACTCACAGACCGTGAGATCATGACCTGAGCTGAAGTCAGACGCTCAACCGGCTGAGCCACCCAGGCACCCCCCCAAAAAAATTTTTTTTTAATTTTTTTTTTTCAACGTTTATTTATTTTTGGGACAGAGAGAGACAGAGCATGAACGGGGGAGGGGCAGAGAGAGAGGGAGACACAGAATCGGAAACAGGCTCCAGGCTCTGAGCCATCAGCCCAGAGCCTGACGCGGGGCTCGAACTCCCGGACCGCGAGATCGTGACCTGGCTGAAGTCAGGCGCTTAACCGACTGCACCACCCAGGCGCCCCACCCCAAAAAATTTTTAAAAAGAGAATACCAACTCCAGAAAGACATAGAATTCTGTCAGTTGTGTTCACTGTTGCATTTCCAGGATCTAGGACTGTGCCTAGGCACAGACTGGGTGCTCAGTAATTGAATATATGAAAGAATGAACATATAAAAACCAGAATCCTCACATAAAAACCTGTGTTACTTGTTTTGAAAAGCTGGAAGATCTGGCAACAGTGGGCCCACATATTTGTGTGTGTTGTGGAAGAAGACTGGGTTTAACATGCCACTACACTAGTTCAGCTTCACTCGATTATCTGGTCCTGGACTTTGCTGCCTCTGGGTTAATCACGGACATCTCTGCAAACTTTTGTTTTGTCTTTTGAGAGAGTGAATGAGAGAGAGAGAGAGAGAGAGAGAGAGAGAGGGAGCAGGGAAGGGGTTGAGGGAGAGGGACAGAGAATCTTGATGCAGGGCTCGATCTCATGACCATGAGATCATGATCTGAGCCGAAATCAAGAGTCAGGCGCTCAACCCACTGAGTCACGCAGGTGCCCCTGTTCAAACCTCAAATGTCTATGAAATCAAATTCTATAGTTGAGCTCTAACATGGAAAAGTTTTTTTGATTACCAGATTGCATTAGTTGAACATCAAGAAAATGATCTGTATGACCTTTTCATTGCTTAAGTCATTCAAGATAACTTATTACTTTCATGACATTAACAGACAATAGATAAGTCATTTATTCTGACAGCAAGGGAAGAGAATATCTTTGCTCAAGTGAGACATATTTTTTTAATGTTTATTTTTGAGAGAGAGAGAGAGAGTGTGTGCATGTGCATGCACACGCTCACATGAACAGGTGAGGGGCAGAGAGTGACAGTGAGAGAGAGAGAAGATCCAAGGTGGGCTCAGCACTGACAGCAGAGAGCAGATGCAGGGCTCAAACTCATGAACCGTGAGGTCATTACCTGAGCCAAAGTCAGATGCTTAACTGACTGAGCCCCTTAAGTGAGAATTTTTAAAATATATAAGCATTATATACAGTACCTCTTTTTTGTCTGTTTTTATCATGAAGGCAATGCTCTCATAAGCTTATGACTAGCTTGGTGACGAGTGTTGGTAATATCTAAATGCTGCAAGACAAATGCAACTCTTTTGACACATCTTCCTGCAAGAAACATTCTCCCCACGATACATGCTTCCTAATATACGCAATAGAGAAAGCAGCAAAATATTTGAGATTTCTTGGATGACCTTCCAGTTTTCTCTTTATTGATTTCCTTTCACCCCGTGAAAGGAAAGATCACTGTGATGAACTGTTTCAATGAATACCTTACATGCTTAGGAAAAGCAGAGAGCCCAAACAATAAATCCAATTTGACTCAGGAGAAAATATGAAGACGTCAGCTATAAAAACAATGGGCCTTTTCAACAATAATAGATTCATCTTTTCCCAGTACCCCAAGACTGATTTCAACACTGACTTGCTGTGCTTGGCAATCTGAAGATGTTCTGATCCCTGGGAAATCATTTTCTGGTTTGTAGGAAATAAATATGCCTAATTCTGAATTGTTGCCAATCACCCAGAGAACAGAGTCCCCACTAGTTCGTTGCCAGAGTCAGGAGTTCAACTGCATCCACGAAGCTAGGATTGCTGGCTTCTGATTTACAGAAATAGAACTTTATCAACTGAAAGACCAGGATATGTACTATGAAGGAGATGAAGTCAAAACCACACCATTTCAGGTACGCCTGGATGGTTCAGTCGGGTAAGCGTCCAGGTGTTGATTTCAGCTCAGGTCATGATCTCAAGCTTCGTGAGATCAAGTCCCACGTCAGCCTCTGTGCTAACAGATTCTCTGTCTCTCTCACTCTCTCTGCCCCTCCTCTAACACTTGTACTCTGTCTCTCTCTCAAAAATAAATGGACTTAAAAAAAAACAAAACCCTCCATGTCATACACTTAAGGTTCATGTAAAAAGAAAATTTCCCAAATATTTTTGGTATTTAAAATGATATTTCAGATCAATTATTAACTTCTGATGAGATTTTCCTTTTTATACATGGTTTCAAGATGTATTAATACAAACAGCTACACGTACGCACAAGCATGCACGCACACACACACAAACCAGTGAATAAATGGCGACACATACATAAAGCATTTTCCTGAGAAAATGCGAAGATGCAAATTAAATGTTTATGAAGGTCTCAGACAACCTGCCATAAAATGCAAGGTCTCCAGTGGAAGAGGTTAGCTGGCTGGTTGGTTGGTTGGTTGGTTTTTTCATGCAGAAAACCTGGTAGGAGAATAGGAATCCAACTCCTGGGGTTGGATTGGCTGCTTCTGAGCTCCTTATAGCCCCAAAAGTTTATCATTCCGTGAATTAATTCTTCAAGTGATTGTTCCCATAAACAAATTGTTCCTTGGGAGAAGGAGGGGCAGTTTGGAAACTCAAGTTTAAGAATCCAGTTCTTTAGTGCTGACCATGAGCATGCTAAACAAGTAACCTAAAGATGATGGGTTCTTCCAAAACTTCACCACACCAATGAGGCACAAAGTCATCTATGTCACTGAAAGGGCAGTGGATTCAAATTCTGACTCTTTCAAGGGAAATATTTTTTATCAACTTAAACATCTTGGTTCCTATATTTTATTTTTTTTTAATTTTTTTTCAACGTTTATTTATTTTTGGGACAGAGAAAGACAGAGCATGAACGGGGGAGGGGCAGAGAGAGAGGAAGACACAGAATCGGAAACAGGCTCCAGGCTCCGAGCCATCAGCCCAGAGCCTGACGCGGGGCTCGAACTCACGGACCGCGAGATCGTGACCTGGCTGAAGTCGGACGCTTAACCGACTGCGCCACCCAGGCGCCCCTTGGTTCCTATATTTTAGAAAGCACTTCTCAAACCTAGAAGACACAGTCTTTCTTGTCCCGTGTTTCTACCTCTATACACATTGGTTTTCTTTGGGGCATGGCTTCCCAAGTTCCTGAATATTCACTCCCATCCTGTATCCGCGATCTTAAAACCCTGGACAAAAGCAGAGTGAAAGAATGGATGGCCCAAATCAGCGAAGACTTGAAGCGCTTTTACTCAGCTGTAATCAAGTTAAGGAATGCAATGTAATTTCTTTTTTGGTGTGTGAATGCCCCCGACAAGTTCTCAAATCGCAAACATATACTGCTCACTTCAATTGAGAATCTTCCCCAGAAAGCATGTCAAAAAGAGAGAAGCACAATGTTTCTGTTCCACTATACATATGTTATTTTAAAGTACACTTGAAACTCTAAATGTGTACAAATTCAGAGAGAGGTTTAAGGAACTTCCAAAGCCATAGAGACAAGTTTAAGAAGCTGAAGGCTGAGAGCTTCCCTTCTCATGTAATCCGTGCTTGATTTTGCACTCCTCACAGGTAAGCAGGCAGTGCCTAGAATGGAAGCAAAAACAGAAGTCTGTGCTTTGTCACTGGTTGGTCTATCTAGTCTTAACACAGCGTGACTGAGAGGCGTCTTCTATGTGGAAGTTCACTAGCCTAATTTTTTTTTTTTTAATTTATTTTGAGAGAGAGAGAGTGTGCGTGCAAAAGTGGGGCAGAGAGGGAGAATCTTAAGCAGGTTCCATGCTCAGCATGGAGCCTGACATGGGACTCGATCCTATGACCCTGGGATCATGACCTGAGCCAAAAGAGAGTTGGATGCTTAACTGACTGAGCCACCCAGGTGCCCCTCACAAGTTCTAATATTTAAAGGAAAAACAGGAGTTGTCTCTTGGTTTGAGACCACCCCCCAGAATCTCATCCCCCCACAAAGGTCAATAATGATCTTCACGTCTGATGTTGTTTTCACAGGTTTCATGCTGCCTTTCAAATAGAACCCACTGTGACAAGTCAAGGTCTTGAAAGAAATGTGTTCCTAACACCAAACCTATCAAAACTATCATAGAAATAAGTACTATTTACGGGGCCCTCACTGTTATAAATAATCACTCCTATTCCTTGTAACATGCCACGAAAACAATTCTGATCACCACTTTCTACAGAGGAGGAAACTGAAAATCAGAGAGGGTAAGACACTTGTCCAAGGTTACACAGCTTTGTAAGCAGTAGAACTGGTTTTCACCTGGGTACTCTAACCACCGGGGTAATGTCCTTAACTCCAGAGTCTCATGGCTGACACCTCTGAATGAGAATCGCAATACACGCCAACCTAGAAGGGTTCTGAGAAGTCCTGCTGTAAAGAAACCTGTTCAAATCCGGTGTGACCCCGTGATCGTAGAAGCCATGTCTGCTGATGAAGGTATTCGTTAGAGACCTGCACGATGTCTCAAACACAGTAAGTGCTCAATGTTGAGCAAATGAAACAGGTAATTATTATTGAATAGCAACAGCTCAAAAATTGAGAGTTAAAGAGGTTTTTTTTCAATATAGAGATATGTTAAAAATTGTCTAATATTGTAAGTGGTGAAAAGGCCTTATTTAACTTTTTATAATTATCTTCATTACAATCTCTCAGTCAAAGGGGTGTCTGGGTGGCTCAGTCGGTTGAACATCTGACTCTTGATTTTGACTCAGGTCATGATCTCATGGTTGTTGAGTTTGAGCCCCACAGTCGTGGGATCAAGCCCCGCGTTGGGTTCCGTGCTAAGCATGGAGCCCGCTTGAGATTCTCTCTTTCTCTTTCTGTGCCCCTCTCCACTGCTTGTGCGCACGCGTGCTTGCTCTCTGTCTTTTATTTTCTCCGATAAAAATAATAAATAAATGAATAAATAAAAACAGTCCCTCAGCCAAAAAGATTACAAACCTGTTGCAATGACATGGATGGATCTAGAGAGTATTATGCTAAGTGAAATAAGTCAGAAAGACAAATGCCATATGATTTCATTCATATGTGGAATTTTAGAAACAAAACAAGTGAGCAAAGGGGAACAAATAGAGAGAGAGAGAGAGAGGGAGAGAGAGACAAATTAAAAAACAGACTCTTAACTATAGAGAACAGTCTGATGGTTACCAGGGGGGAGCTGGGTGGGGGGGCTGGGGGAAGCAGGTGAAGGGGATTAAGAGTACACTTGACATGATGAGCACTGGCTAATACATGGAGCTGTTGAATCACTGTATTGTACCCCTGAAACTAATAGAACACTGTGCATTAATTACTCTGGAATTAAAATTTAAGAACTTAATAAAAATTTTTAAACAGTTACAAACCTGTTATGCCCTGGACCAAAACCAGCCCCACGGAGCTGATCTTCGACGGAATGGAATTTACTCTGGCACACTCGTATGTATGATGCCTTTCCAAGGGCAAATCCCAAGATACCCGCAACTGTAAAAGAAGGTGAGGAAAGATAATTGAAAAGCTCAGCATCGCCTCTATTAATTATCTTCTAGAACTTTCTACATTAACAGTAGTAATTCTTACATAAAAAGTACTGTGACAAATCAACGAACAATACCTCTGAGAATGAGTCTCCCTATTAAGGAGCAGGATTGGGAAATGGAGGCTTTCTGAGCTCCTCAGTTTTGAGCTGGTGGTGGAAGGGCCAGGATAGAGCCAGCAAAGGTGCTGTCTCCGAGGCAGGCAGCCAGTGGGAGGCCCAGGTGGCAAACAAATGCCTGAGGCCCCAGGGCAGGGAGTGGTGGGCTTTGGGCAGTGGCCGTAGGTGGCTTCCAAATCATGGGGCACTTGAAAGGCCCTTAATTCTCTTGATGGGTTACAGTAGGGGCAGCGGCACTCCATCTTGCCTGCAGGGAAGAGAGCTCATGAGGCAGGGGGAATCTCCTATGGGAGAAATGTCCAACCTGCTCTTCTTGCTGGGAATGAGGTTTCAGACCCTGAACTGGAACGCGTCCTCTTTGTACATAACGGGTCTGTGTATGAGTGGAAGAAGATGAAACCCCAAGTTTGTGGGAAATGTATTACTAGAAAGTCTCTGATTTTTAAAAATTATTCATTTGGTAGGTCCATTATAGAAAATATCCTGGGGGTGCCTGGGTGGCTCAGTCATGATCTCGCGGTTTGCGAGTTTGACAGCCCAGAGCCTGGAGCCCGCTTCGGATTCTGTGTCTCCCTCTCTCTCTGCTCCTCCCCCACTCATGCTCTGTTTCTCTCTCTCAAAAATAAATAAACATTAAAAAATTAAAAAAAAAATATTTAGAAAAAAACCCAGCTAACTAGCCAAAAGAAGAGAATGACAGGCCCTAATGGCTCTATCATCCAGAGGCTCTGCTTGGTCTCCTCTTGTATGTTGTGCCCATGCCTCTGAGTCCAGGCTTTAACGAGGCCTAAGGTTTAACGAGGCTCAGTCTTATATCAGAAAGTGTTGAATGAACTAAGAACTTCAAAGCGACAAAAAAACAGACTGATTTTTCAGAGAGTCAACGCAGGCAGTTTGTTAACCTGACATTCATATCTCCAGTTGCTATAAACATCTTGTTTTTAAAAAAAAAAAATGAATCTTTTTAGGGTTTGTTTTTTTAACTTCTATAACTTACGTGCAACTTTGGGCAATGATCCAAATCTTGGATTAGATGCTAAATAACCTAAGAAGTAATATATAAATACATTATTATTACATTTTATACCTTATTTAAATTTATAAAATGTAAATAAACCTTTAAAGTAAATCTTGATATACACAGATTCTTAAAGAGATGATTTTTTAAAAGTTATAAGTCAATTCTTAATTGAACTTAACTCTCAATCATTTTTAGCAAGTAGCAAAGTATTAGTAGCTTTAATGTACAGAAAAAGAACATGAAACAGACCATTTAAGACTAATTTAAATATATTAAGGGGGGGCGCCTGGCTGGCACCATCCGTAGAGAATGCAACTCTAGATCTTGGCGTTCTACGTTCAACCCCCACATGGGGTGTAGAGATTACTTAAAAAATAAAATTTAAAAAAAATGGTATCAACGCAAAGAGGGGGCTAACAATCTAGTTCCAAGCAATTAGGCATAGTCCCCTCCCCTTTTTAAGTAACTCAACACGAAGTCTCAGTTTAGAGATTCACAGTATATATATCATAATTTTAAAATGAAAACAATAAAACCTATGGAAGGCAGAGTAATGGTCTCCTAAAGATGTCCACATCCCAATCCCTGGAAACTATGAAGAAAATGGGATTAAGGTTGCTAATCGAGTAATTTTAAAATAGGAAGATTATCCTGGATTATCTGGGTGGACCCAATGTAATCAAGATGCAATCATCTTGAGGGCCACCTGGGTGGCTCAGTCAGTTAAGTGCTGACTTTGGCTCAGGTCATGATCTCGTGGTTTGTGAGTTCGAGCCCCGCATTGGGTTCTGTGCTGACAGCTCAGAGCCTGGGGCCTGCTTCAGATTCTATGTCTCCCTCTTTCCCTGCCCCTCCCCCGCTTATGCTCTGTCTCTCAAAAATGAAATAAACATTAAAAACATTAAAAAAAAAAGATGTAATCATCTTGAATATGGAAGAGAGATTCAGAAACATATCATGGCAGTATGAGAAGATCTTGCCTCAGTGTTGCTGGCTTCACAGACAGAGGAAGGGGCCATGAGCCAGAGAATGTGGGTGGTCTCTAGAAGCTGGAAAGGGAAAGGAAGCCCCATACCCCCCCTCACCACCACCCCCCCCCCCCCAAGGAATGCAGCATTAACAACACTTTGATTTCAGCCCAGTGAAACCCATTTTGGACTTTTGACCTCTGAAACCCCGAGATAAGCAATTTGTATTGTTTTAAGCCACCATATTTGTGGTAATTTATTATAGCAGCCATGGAAAATTAATATACAAACCTGGAAAGGTATATCTGTACACATGCAGAAAACTGTAGATTTTAAGCAGTTTAATATTTATAAAACATAACCCCTATAGATGTCGTGGCCATATTTTTTTGTTGTCAGAAGTGGTCTGATGAAGGCTTGTTACTGATTGATGAATATATTTCTATAAAAAGGCTACCTTGAAGTTATAAAAATGAAATTATATTTAACAAATCACTTTTAAAGACAAGAATAATATTGAGTGAAATGGGATTCTCCTGGATATGTGACATATGTGGTCTCTGACACCCCAAAAGGAACTAGAACATTTTAACATTTTCCCTCATGTTTGCTGGGTACAAATAGTCTTTTAAAAATCCTGGTAATTGGGGGCGCCTGGGTGGCTCAGTTGGCTAAGCGTCCGACTCCGGCTCAGGTCACGATCTCACAGCCCGTGAGTTCGAGCCCCGCGTCAGGCTCTGGGCTGATGGCTCAGAGCCTGGAGCCTGCTTCCGATTCTGTGTCTCCCTCTCTCTCTGCCCCTCCCCCGTTCATGCTCTGTCTCTCTCTGTCTCAAAAATAAATAAACGTTAAAAAAAAAAAATCCTGGTAATTGGGGCACCTGAGTGGCTCAGTCAGTTAAGCGTCCCACTTGATCTCAGCTCAGGTCTTGATCTCAGGCTTATGAGTTCAAGCCCGCATTGCACTCTGTGCTGCGCATGGAGCCTACTTTAAAAAAAAAAAAAAAAAAATCCTGGTAATCAGCGGTGTTTAGTATAGTGGTCTTCAACAAGGCCAGGTACCTTCTTGTTATCTGGGGACCAAGCAATGTCTATGGAGGCTCTGGTGAGATGGAGACAGAAGAAAGAAGAGAGCGAGAAAGGGAGAACAGACAGGAAAAGTGGAAACCTCTAAGAGGCAGGAAGAGGTTATGTGGGGAGGTGCTGGGCGGCTGCTAGTTCTCTCGATCTGTTGCTCAGATTAGACAGGGTCCCTTCCTTAGGCAGATGTAGCCTCTTGCATGCAGCCTCTTGCCATGAGGAATGGCATGATGGACAGAGTTCGGGTGGATTTCAGTGTGACTTACCTCCTTGGAGCACAGCTGGGGGGAAACAATCTGTCTAACCATACCTGGAGCCCCTGGGAGACACAGGGACTCTGGCACAGAGAAAGCTGCTGCCTCAGTATCCTGTGGCTGCTGTAACAACTCACCACAAACTCAGTGGTTTAAAGCAACACAAATTTGTTACCTTATAGTTCTGGAGCTCAGAGGCTCAAAATGGGTCTCACTGGGTGACAGACCATTTGGGCAGCTACACCAAAATATGGCAGACTGGGTGGCTTAGCAACAAAAGAAATTTATTTCTCACAGTTCTGGAGGCCAAAGTCCAAGATCAGGTGCCAGCATGGTTGGGTGAGGGCCCTCTTCGGGGTTGCAGACTTCCTGTTGCATCATTATGTGATGAAAGGGGCCCGGGGAGCTCTGGGATCTCTTTTACAAGGGCACTAATCCCTTCATGATGGCTCCACCCCTGCCCAAGGCCCCCTTCCTAATGCCATCACACTGGGCCTTAGGAGTTCAACAAGTGAATATTCAACAAGTGAATTTGGGGTGACACAAATATTCAGACCACAGCACTGGGCTAAAATCAAGATAGTAGTAGGGCCGCATTCCTTTCTGGAAGTTCTAGAGTTTCTCTCGTTTCCAGCTTCCAGAGGCCAGCCACATCCCAGACTCCTGGGCTCCTCCTCCGTCTTCATAGCCAACAGTGTCGAACTGAGCCTTTCTGGTGCTGCCATCCCCCTGGTTCCGTCTTCTCATCCACCCTTGCATTTTTAATGACCCTTGATTACACTGGGCCCATCTAGATAATGCAGAAAAATCTATTTAAAAAAAATGTTTTTAATGTTTATTTTTGAGAGAGAGAGAGGGAGACACAGAATATGAAGCAGGCTCCAGGTCTGAGCTGTCAGCACAGAGTCCGACGCGGGGCTCAAACCAACAAACCGCGAGATCATGACCTGAGCCGAAGTCGGATACTTAACGGACTGAGCCACCCAGGCGCCCCAATAATCTCTCTATTTTAAGGTCAGCTGATGAACAGCTTTAATTCGTCTGCAACTTTAATTTCCCTTTGCCACGCAACTTAATATAGCCACTCCTTCTGGAGATTAGGACATCTTCGGGAGAGGGGGTGCTTAGGCTGAAAATAAGCAAAAACCTGCATACATAAATCTTCCACCAAAAAACAAATGCCAAGTGCCAAAAAGCTACCAGGAGCATCACTGAAACCTGGGCTCTCAAGTCGAACAATAACTGATTCTGAATCTTACCGTGGTGGACTAGTCCTTGGGTGGCGAGCATGCTCACAAGAGAAAAAGGCAGAGCTGCAAAAGAAAGATGTGGTTCAATACCGCTAGTTTAAAACTTGGCACCTCACCCAGAAGTCAGGGGAAATTAGCCTGTGTTTTCTTCTCTTATCTACCTTGGCAACGAGGTGTTAGTCATTTGTTATTTTACTTATTCAACAAGTATTTATTAAGCACCGCATGAAGAATTTTCTTGAGATCTGTCCCAGTCACTCAGCCGGGAGGCACAGCATTACCATGACAAAACCTAGCCCCGTGCCACTCCAGCTCTGACACCCGCCTTTAGGGACCGCCCACCACGCACCAGATGCTGAGCGCCACAGACGACAAAGGTATCTTAGTGAGAGTGCACACTTAGCCGTTGAATCTGGGAGTCGCCTTTAGCTGTCTTTTGAAAATTTCAATCCTACAGAAAAGTTAAAAAACAATACACTAAACTCCGGCATACCTGATCTAGGACCGTTCCCAGCTTTTGTCTCAGAGGATATTTTGGATATGTCACAATTTGGATATGTCTGTGTTCTGAAGATTATGAGATTATCACATTCATGTTAAACATGGGCGGTGCTGAGCTATGATTTTTAAAACAGGCAAGTTAGTTTGGCAAAGGCAGTATCTAGTTCTATCAAAACGCAACACTTCTTCCAAGAGCAGAGAGCACTGATCAACATCCAGCTCCTCCCAGCAAGAGAAAAATCAAATAGCAACCAATGTTTCCACTCATATCTACCTGATGGGAGACAAATGGGTCATACTGAAATGTTAATCTACTAGTGCTTACTTAAATTACTTATTCATAGGTTGTAAAAAAAAAACAAAAACAAAAAACAAACTTGTGAATTTCTAGGAACACGATCAAGAATCATAAAATATAATAAATATCAAGTTCTAAAGTATTGCTTCCAATTCCAAAACAATTGATATTGAACTTGAATGATTTGAGAAATGAAAAAATGTGTATTTCAAAGTATAAATCATCCCAATGCTGCAAAACACTGGGACTAAATCTATGGGCTCTATTATGACATTTTCAAATGACAAATCATGAATTTTTTAAATTGGAAGAGACCTTAACGCGCAGCATGAATTCACACCCTCGCCTTATATAAGACAGGCCCAGCAAGAGGAAGTAAGTGAATCAGCAGAAAAGGTTATTTCAGAGACATTGTAAGAGAATTATTATTAACGGAATGTTGCCCCTTTTTACTCGTATCACAAACATTTTAATGTTTATTTATTTATTCTTATTCCACAAATATTTAATAGGCAATTTCTATATGTGTAGCGCTGTGCTTGGCTCTGGGATGAAGCAATGAACCTGATATTATTTCCAAACTCAATGAAAGTTTAGTGAAATGTAGGAGGGTCAAATCTTTCCAGAAATTCTAAATAACACTCTTGGCACACGTCCTTGGTCACACGGAGGAAAGTGTGTATCACTTCTTGCTAAGTGAGGGAAGGTGTCCCTACATCAGGTATGACCTCTACACTTAAAAGGGCTTCAATATGGATTTAGAATCGAAACAGCCACTGATATGTAAAGTTCTTCAGGGAATTATGCAGTCTCTGCTCAAAAGGGACTCGTTACCATAATTCTACTGTGATATTTGGGCAGTTTATTGCAGCAAATATGGTGTTAGCAAAGATTAAGAGGGGTTCAATTACCTCTCTTCCAGAAGCTTTCTTCTTGACACTCTCGGATAATCTTTGAAATCTCTCCTCTGTGGATGTGCAGTTTTGATTTTGGACAAAATAATAGACTCTGCAAGGAAAGTTATGTGGTGAGTTGACTGAAATCATTAGAAAAGCATCTGCTGTTTTCTCTAGAGGAGGGCAGGGAGGTCTCTTCACTCAGGTCACACAGCGTGTATCCTGTGTGGCTGCCAGCAGAGTAATGACCAGTCTCAGCCAGTGCCTTCCAACTGGGAACGCTGGGTGGGTTTAGGCAAGGAAAGCATCCCAGCTGCAGAAGCAGAGTGACTCATGGACTCGCGAGTATGGAACAGATATCTGATCACAATGAATCACTGTCGAGGCCACATTTTCTTTCTTACCCCCAGCTTCCGTCCACGCGGCTCATCCTGCCCGCAATGCTCCTCACTCCCTTTGCCTGCCTGGTGTCCTTGAGACCCAGTTGCCTCCTGGGTGAAGAGATTTCCCCCAAAGCACAATGTTTCCATCTCTGGGATCCATTCAGGGCAGTGTACTACAAGTTAGCTATTTATAGATCTGCATTCCAATTCATCTGTTTATACTTCTGTATGCATTTTTAGGCTAAGAACTCGCCAACAAACGACTTTTTGTCATCATACTCTATCTTAACAGGTTTCTTTTTTACACATTCATAAGGGGTCTGCACGTAATTTCTGATGGGATGACCAACATGGTTTAAATGATCACTTTTACTAGATCTATTCTTTTTATTGTGTTGATATGCTATAATCTGGACTAACTCCCATCATATACCACCCTTCCCCTTTTGTGGGTATATATTACTCACTCACTCTTACTTCCATTCTCTATTCTCATATTCTCCTCTATCACTGCCATTCTGGGGGCTTAATGCCGATCATTTGTTGGTATGCATTGCTGCAAAATGTTCACTGTTATGGGTGCATGCATTTTTTTAATGCAAATGGAAGTTTTGTATATTTAATTGTACTTTAAATGTTAAAAAATATTTTTAATGTTTATTATTTATTTTTGAGAGATACAGAGGGTGTGCAGGGGAGGGGCAGAGAGAGAGAGGGAGACACAGAATCTGAAGCAGGCTCCAGGCTCTGAGCTGTCAGCACAGAGCCCGATGCGGGGCTCGAACCCATGAACCGTGGATCGTGACCTGAGCCAAAGTTGGAAGCTTAACCGACTGAGCCACCCAAGCGCCCCTTAAAATGTTTTCAACTCAGCTCTATGCTTTTAAGATCCATCCATGTTGCTTACATATCTAGTTCACTGTTCCAACTGCTGGCTAATTCTCCAGGATGCTTCCTGGAGGATGTTTCCTCACCAGGGCATGTCTCCTTACAGTCCCCTGTGAGAATATTTCTCAGATATACCCCTAGAAGTAAAATACAGGGCATGTGTATTCCCGATTTGACAAAGTCTCGCTACAGTTCTCTCCCTAATGGCTGCATCGTACTTACCCACACCAGCAGTCTTGAATATTCCTCTATGCCTACAGAGCCCACCTAGGGGCCAGTGAAGCTGGACTCTAAGCAGGTTAAAGAACAAAAGCTTGGAATATTTGGCATTATCCAGTTTTCTAAATGTTGACAGTCCAATAGGTATAAATGTTAATATTTTATTCTTATCTGCACTTCTCTGATAACTAATGTGTTTGAGAATCTACATATTCTTCAGCCACAACGCCCTTCTCCTCGAATGTTGGGGCAATCCCTCAACTGAACCTGGGCTGTGCTCTTTTGTTATATGGTAGTTCAATGCTTTTTGATTGTGGTAACACACACATAATACTTACGATTTCAACCATTTTAAAGTAGACAATCTACGGCACTGAGTCCATCCACAATGTTGGGCAGCCACAACCACTAATTCCAGAACTTTTTCATCACCCCCAAAGGAAATTCCATACTCATTAAGGAGCCTCTCCTCATTTCCTGCTCCCTCCAACCCTTGGCTCCCTGGCGATCACTAATCTGCTTTCTGGCTGCACAGATTTGCCCGTTTGGGGTAGTTTTATGTAAGTGGTGTCATACAGTATGTTTCTTTTGGTGGCTCTCTTTTCTCCCTTTGCATGATGTTTTTATGGCTCATCCATGTTCTAGCACGTGTCAATAATTCATTCCGTTTTGTGGCTCAATAACATCCCATTGCATGGATATACCACATTTTGTTTCTCCAGTCATCTACTGATAGATATTTGGGTCATTTCTACCTTTCGGCTGTTGTGAATAGAGCTGCTACAAACTGTTTGAACACCTGTTTTCAATTCTTCTGACCCATACGGTAATTCTATGTTTAACTTACTGAGAAGCTGCCAAACTGTTTTCCCACCAACAAAGTATGAGAGTCCCCACCTTTCCACATCCTTGCCAACACTTCTCATTTTCTGTTTTGTTTGTTCTTTTCAAATTAGCACGTTAAAATTCTCAATATGAATTATTTCATTAATTTAAGCTAAATAAACTAAATTGTTTCTGTTTTAAATTATGGTCATGCTAGTGATTGTGAACGGTACCTCATTGTGGTTTTGATTTGCATTTCCCTAATACCAATGACATTGGTCATCTAGTCATTTGCTTGTTGGCCATTCACATATATTCCTTGGAGAAATACCTATTTAAGTCCTTCGCCCATTTTTCTAATTGGGCTGTTTGTCTCTTTGATGTTGAGCTGTAAAAGCTCTTTGTATATTGTGGATAATAGACCCTTGCCAAATATGCATTTGAAAATAATTTTTTCCATCCTCTGGGTGGTTCATTCGTTTTTAAAAAAATTTTTTTTAATGTTTATTTTTGAGAGACAGAGAAAGAGACAGAGCATGAGTGGGGGGTAGGCAGAGAGAGAGGGAGATACAGAATCCGAAGCAGGCTCCAGGCTCTGAGCTGTCAGCACAGAGCCCGATGTGGGGCTTGAACTCACGAACCGTGAGATCATGACCTGAGCCGAAGTCGGAGGCTTAACTAACTGAGCCACCCAGGTGCCCTTCATTCATTTTTTAAAAACAAATTTTATTTAATTTGCTCCTTACTATATTAGTCACACTTGTATCTCCTTGTTTGTGAATTATTTATGTAGGACCTCTGCCGTTTACCTCTTGGATTTTTTATGTTTTTCTTGAGGTGCAGTTCTTTCACTTTTGAGTTTTGCCTTGCTGATTTTGCCAATATTCATTTTTGGACTCTTTGTGGTAGATAACAATGTGGATGACGGCCACCGTTTCTTGAGTACTTTTCCACGGGCCAGGCACTGTGCCAAGCACTTTACATGCATGATGACAGGTGGAAAGACCTCACGGCCCCTATGCCTTCAGAGTTCTATAAACAACTCAAGCAGGTGACCTCTGTCTTCTTTCTCTATAACTCCCCACAGCACAGCGCCTGGCTGACGGTGGTCAGGGTGAGTGAGTCACAGGGTGAGAGAGGGAGCTCTTCTCACCCTCTGCTTACCTTAGTTCCTCAGCAAGCACTCCTTATCGCAGTGTAAATATCTCCTCTTGGTTCTGCCTATGGGTGCAGCAGAGGTGGGGCACATCTCCCTCCCTCCCTCTGGATGGTCCGCATCCAGACTCAGGGACCCTGACTACCACACTTGCTGTGAGTCCTGCAGTCAAGACCGGTGCTCCCGCAGTCTCCACAGAGGAGTTCTGGTGACCCTTTCCTGTAGAGCCATAAATGTTTCATGGTTCTCTATTTCACAGAGGCAACTCGGGTGTCTAAATTCTTTTCCGTGTGACTGCGTGTCATTTGTCTGTTAACCTCTCCTAAACTTTGCTCCTTCAACATCACCCCCCCTTCATAAACTCATTTTAGCTGGGAAAGTTGATGCTGGAGAACATGAACTCCATTTTCCCATCACAATACTTTCTCTTTGCTTCATTTACGTGTCCCCGAAACATATACTATTCCTTCTGAACAATTTGAAATATTGTGCCCGTGACCCACTAGGGTTCTCAATCTGATCGCTAATTTAGTGGTTAAGGAACACCTGTCAGCAGCATAGATCAGTATGATTAGCCCTGGTAACAAAAATGTAAAAGCAGGCATGATGTATCATTCTGTTAGATTCAGTTAAGACTTTTGCTCTGCTAAAGGAAACCTCTTCAGTCCTTGACAGCCTATGTAAGAGTCAGGCTAGATTCTAAACAGGGAAGAATAAAGAGAGGATTTTATAAGTAAAAACTGAAAAGGCTCCTTTTCAAGGAAGCTAGAAAAATAGTTTCCTTCCCCACTCCATTGTCTCTGCGCCCATCCAACAAAGTGCCAGACTGCAAAAAGTAAGATGACTGGCCAAGGATGAGGTCTAAGGAAGGTTCTGGATGATGTTCCTCTTCAGTTGGCAGACGTCCAAATTAAAAATATACCTGCTTGCTTGGTGGTGGCAAATGGGGGCCTTTATCTTGATTTCCATGAGTAGACACCGAAGCCATGATGACTTTGTCTCTGCTTCTCTTCTCGTTGAGCGTACTCAGCTTATTCGTTGACGCGAAGTCTAAGGAAAGTAGAAGGGAGTCACTATGCCGTGGCTGAATGTTTAAATCAACCTTAAAAACACCCTTAGTATCAACTCACCAATTTGGAAAACTTATTTTCATTTTATCATTAGTCTTCATCTCCAGCCACCTGCGAAACTCACATTCTAATGCTTCTTCCCCACCAACGCACACAAATTAACTCACCTAGTGACAGATTAGATTTAGAGTGTAGTGAAATGGCGCTATGCACAGTGCTACTACTTAAAACTTGTGTCCTAAAAAAAGTTTCAATTCATTACAAGGTCACCAGGTACGACAAATATTTATGGAGGGCCTACTATGTGCCAGACCAGGGAATACAAAGATGGATAAGACAAATCAGTGCTGAAGAAGCTCCGGGTCTATGGGGCGCCTGGGTGGCGCAGTCGGCTAAGCGTCCGACTTCAGCCAGGTCACGATCTCGTGGTCCGTGAGTTCGAGCCCCGCGTCGGGCTCTGGGCTGATGGCTCAGAGCCTGGAGCCTGTTTCCGATTCTGTGTCTCCCTCTCTCTCTGCCCCTCCCCCGTTCATGCTCTGTCTCTCTCTGTCCCAAAAAATAATAAATAAATGTTGGAAAAAAAAAAAAAAAAAGAAGCTCCGGGTCTAAAGGGGAAGAAAGACAAGTCAGCAGTTACACAATAGGCAAAGGGCTCCGTTACAGGTACATACAGGGTACTAAGGAAGGAGAAAGAAGGTCTATTCTCTCCAGTCAGTTCTGAAGACACCAAAGGCTAAGATTTTTGAGCTTTCAAGGGGTGGGTGGGCTCCAGAGGCAGGAAGACCAGTTTGGAAGGTAATATGTTGTCCAGCCAAGGAACTGAAAAGACCTGAACCAAGACCACGTGGAAGGACAGAGATGATAAATCTGAGTTTGGAAATGCTGGATATGGGTGCCTGTGGGTGCATACATTGGAACTAGCCAGCAGGAATTAGAATATTTGATAATTTGGGTCTGGAGTTACAGATTAGGCATAGGCTGAAAAGATGAATTTGGGAGGTGCCATCGTAAAGATGATGGGTAAAGCAAGAAACATGAATAAAATGATCTACAAAGAGTATTGGAAGATGTGAGCTTTGAGGCCAAGGGAATACCAACAAGAGAAGAAAAACAAAACAAAACAGGCCAAGGAAATGACTGAGAAGGAATAGTTGATACAGAGGGGTAGGAATTTCTAAAGGAGAGAATGAATTATCAGTATCACATGGCTCAGAAAAGTGATTTGGCAATGTTGGGCATAGTCCAGGGGGACCCCACTCCACTCCTCACCCCAACAATGGCCACTACACTCAATAGCCCTGGATTCTATTTCCCTGCAAAGTAAATACCATACACATTTTCGTTTCCTACTAAAATGCCAGGCATATGAGCATAAGAGGACCCTTAGTTGTACCAGGTTTCATCTCAGATCTCTAATGTTATCATAGAGGCAGCATGATGATACCCTACAGTGAAAAGTCTTGAAACCAGAGACCTGAGTTCAGATCCCGACTCTACTCCTCACTAGCCTTGTGCTTTGAGGCAAGTGATTTACTGTGTCTGTGCCTCAGCATTCTCACCTGTTACGTGGGGGTGATGGATACAGCAAGGGGCTTGAGGGGCTATTGCAAGGATGAGGAAGGAAGACGAGGGAGGAGTCCATAAACCCCAGCTCAGGACCCTGCGCACCGCGGGCGGATGAGCAGTAAAGGGCAAGCTGTCAAGAGTGGCCCTGGGCACTCTATTTCTTGAGGATCTTCAGGAAGCCTTTGCTGACCTAAGGCCAAATTAGATAGTCTTTGCTTAGGCATTGGGCCGCTGCCTCAAATCCGGAAGCAAGGACACCACATCTCAGCTTTGGGGGTCCCCTCAAACCCAGTGAATCATCAGTCCACATCTGAGCAAACCTCCCGGGAGCGTGCTGCCTTCCAGGTGCAGCTCCCGCCACCGTGCCCGGGGCTGGTTTGGGGTCCCTCTGCTTCCCCAGTGCTTGGGGTTGCAGGGGTGCTGGCAGCTGGGCAGTGGGAGGGAGGCCCGCAGCAGCACGAGGAGGGGTGCTAGCTCAGACGGACAGCGGAGGGGGTCGCCGCACTTTCTGGCAGCGGGGGAGGGAAGCCGGAAACAGCCCGCAGGACTCTACCTCGATCTACACCCTGAGGCCACCTGCACAACCCCAAGCGTCCTACGTTTGCCCGATGTCGGCCGGAGCCCGAGCCAGGAGAGGAGGGGCTGGAAGGGGCGACTCTAGATGTCCCACCCCTGAGGACCCCGGCGGTAAAGCGGCAGAGGAGCGCCCCCCCCCCCCACCCTTCCCGCTCCTCGCAGTCCCTCCCGCTGTCGCCCGCGGTCACCCGGGGCGGGCTCACCTGCGTAGGTAGGGACCCGTCGCTGGCCGCGCCTGGGGCCCCGCGGAGCCGAGCCCAGACCGCCTCCTTGCGCGGCCGCAGCTGCAGCGGGACTGCTCCCGCCTCCCGGCGCCGTCCCCGCGCCTCGGCCGCCTCCCCGCCGCCCGGCCCCCGCCTCTTCCCCGAGCTGCCCGCGCCGCTCCTTCCTCCTCTTGCTCCGCCCCTCGGCTCGCACGGCGAGTGCACCCAACCCCCGCCTTTCTCCGCGGTGACGTCAGCGCCCGCTCGCCAGCGCGCCGGCTGAAAAGCTGCTCTCGGAGGCTCCCACCCCCTCACGAGTCTGGACACCTGGTAGGTTCTACCTCCTCAACGTTCAGAGAACTTCTTTCATCCCAACAAGAACTGCAACTACCATCTACCGAACACTCTCCCTAGGCCAGGTGTTCACATGCACTTACAGGCGAGCCTTCCTTCCTTTTTCTTGCGGGGGGGGGGGGGTATAATTGACATATACCATTATATTTCAGATGTAAAACCTCATGATTAGATATTTGCGTACATTGTGAAATGATCACACTAAGTCTAGTTGACGTGGCTCACTATACAGTAACCAAAACCCATTCATTTTTCCCCCTTGGGATGAAAACTTTTAAGATCTACTCTCTCGGCAACTTTCACTTAGGCAATGCAGTATTATTAACTGTAGTCACCATGCTGTACATTACACGCCCATGATTTACTTATTTTATAACTGAAGTTTGTACTTTTTGACCCCTTTCGCTCATTTCACCCATCCACATGGAATCCTTTTTACAACCTTTAGAGCGAGTACTGTCATCTTCATTTTATAGAGTAGGCAGGTGTTGTGCAAGGCCTGGGACTTTGGAGTCAAAGCCAGGTCAGCCTGGCTCCCAAGCCTTCTCTTTCTATTATTCTCTGTCCCTGTGCTCTGGCTGCCTGCCACTCCCAACGGCTGACACTGACACTGACACTGAGGGAAAGCTGCCGGGTGCCTTTGTCATCTTTATCACTCACCCCAACCTCCTCATCCTTGTAAGCTGAGCATCTTCCCCTGGGATGCCCAGCACTGTGGCTCAGAGAGTGTGTTGACTTAGAAGTCAGGTTGTAAGTCAAGTAGAAGGCCCTCATCATTTCTCACTGTTTCCTACCATCCTGATTGGTCTCTAATGCCTCTGGCTCTCCACAGTCCTCACCCCCTCTCTAGCCCCTCTACCAGCCACCCCTGCCTGCTTTCTATTCTTCTTTCTTCAAGTTGAGGCAGCTCTGCCCACCTGAGGCCTGGCATGGAGCCTCTCCCTAACTGGAGTCCCCACCCCATCAATCCTGTCCTGGTTCGTTCATACTCATCCTTCTCCGACTTTTCCTCAGAAAGCCTGACTTGACCCCCCATCAGACAAAAGTAGGTCTCCCTTCTCTTTCAAAGCAGGATGCCCCCTTGTTTTCTTCCATAGCGCTTATCATGAATTGTTATTATATACTTTTTAAAAAGTTTATTTATTTATTTTGAGAGAGAGAGAGTGGGGGAGAGACAGAGAGAGACAAAGAGAGAATCTCAAGCAGTCTCCTCACTTCCAGAAAGAACCTACCACGGGACTTGATCTCATGACTGTGACATCACGACTTGAGCTGAAATCGAGTCAGTCACTTAACCAGCTAAGCTACCCAGGCACCTCTGTTATTATATACTTAGTAGTGAGCTTCTTTTTAAAAAAAAAAACCTGTTAGCTCTGCCTCAGTGTAATCTTCACGAGCTACCGAAGAAGATGATATCTGTTTTGTTCATTGTTGGGTATTTAGCACCTCAGATATCGAAGGGGCTGAAAAATGGCTGTCGAGTGAATGAATGAAGGAGACTGGGTTCAAAGGCTGTCTGTCAAGATGCTGTTGTTTTGAAGGATCAGTTCTCCCTAGTAGAATTCCCCCAGACCACGTTACTCTTTGCAATTTACCAGTTTCTTTCCATTCCTTTTTTCCTTTCCAAGTGGAAGGGGATATCATTCTTTTTTTTTTTTTTTTAAAGACTTTATTAAGTAATCTCTACATCCAACACAGGGCTTGAACCCACAACCCTGGGATCAAGAGTCACCTGCTCTACCAACTGAACTAGCCAGATACCCCAAGGGCATAGCATTCTATTGTTATTTTTACATTGTGGTACCAGAAGTCAGAAATAACCCTCTGCCATTTTCTGGTCTGAAAGGAACAGCTTTCTAACTGATTTTGTTAAAAAAAACAAAAAAACAAACAACAACAAAAACCCGAACAGCCTCCCAGTACACCAAAGTCTAACATCCAACAAATACCCTAGGGGCTTTTAGCATCTTGCTAAAATAATGTCCATGTCCCAATCTTCATTTCTACTCTCCATCAGAACATTCAGTTAATTGCTTTAAATAACTAGAAATTACCTATATGGAATGTGCAGGAATTATAGAAATTCCTCACTTAGTATTTGTTAGACAAATCTGGTGTGCCCATGTATTGTTTTAGACACTTCCAGACAAAAGAGAAAAGATGTGGATCCTTCCCACAAAGAATTTGTCATTTCCCGAAAAACTAGAATAAAATAAAATAGTTTTGGCCCTAGAAGAATATAACATTGAACAGAGTCCTTTTTTAGGCTTTGCTTCAGCATCCTACAGAGCTTCAGGATCATGACCACAAAGATGATTATCGTTGGCTAATGCTGTGAAAAATGGGGCTGATTTAGAAAGTGCCAAAATGTTCACAGCAGGTTCCAGCTTGAACTCTTTCCATAGCCCTGCACTGTCCTTAGGCAAGAGAGGTGCTAGGAACATATTCAGTCACATAGCCAGGAAGTGAGAGCACCAGAATCTGAACCCCGGCTCTAGAGCCATGTGCTTTCAGAGCGATGCCACCCCGCTGTCCCTCAACTGTCATCACACTGTGTTACAACTACTGATGTCATTCATTGCCACCTCTTGACTATGGGCTACTTGAGGGCAGGGACTGATTTTGTTCAGTAACTGGGACATTGTGTGAATTCGGGAACAAATAAATGATTGCATTGGGGCACAGAATGAAAAAAATGAGTAATACCTGCTCCTTTATTTCAAGGGGCCCACAATTCTTTTTCTCCTTTTTTCCTTTCTTCCTTCACAAAATGGCTGCAGGGCCTTTAATTTAAATTAATTAATTAGTTAATAGGAGGAAATAAAATTTGATGACATGTATAATCAAATTCACATAAAATGTGAGATTCCTGCAGGGCCTTTTAAACAACCTGAGAAATAGGTATTCTCATTCTGAGTTTACATGCAAGAAAAATCCGGCCCAGAGAAGGTAACTAACATGGCCAGGGTCATAGCTGGGAATTGGTACATCCAGGGTTCAGACCTTTAGTGGCTTAGCTCCAGACTCATGCTCTTAACCTTTGTAATTATCTATGTCCCCAGTAGCCTCACTGGGTAGAAGAGATGCATAAACTGATACAGAACAGGAGATAGGTACAGACAGAAGCTTGGGCAGGAGCTGGTGGGGGAGGGGGCGGGGGAGGGACCCAGGAAGCAGACAGCAGGTGGGAGAAAGCACAATGCCATGTGGCTGGCCCTCCTGAGGGTGGGAGGGGTGGGGATAGATTTTAATGCAGCCGGGACTCTAGATCAGCCCCACATGGAGCTCCGGGCTCATTCACAACCACCTCTTCTTCCCTGCTGGGTAAAAGGGGCTGTGGCTGGCTTCCTGGTGGGGAAGTTTCCTGGTGTGTGTGTGTGTGTGTGTGTGTGTGTGTGTGTGTGTGTGTGTGTGTGTGTAGGGGGCTGGGGGAGGGGCATGTTGGATGACATCAGAGGCACCAGAGCAGCCCTCATCTGCCTGTCATCTTTTTTCCTGCCCCAGCCCTCCACTTGCCATCTGCCTAGTTCTGTGAGAGGCTCTGTGAATCACAAGATCCTGTGAGTCACTCATTCGTTCTCTGAGGAATAAATAACGTCAAGTCTCACAAAAGCACAGAACGGTCGGGTTTCTATGAGGTGTCACACAAAGATTGAGCACGGGTTCTGCTTCCCTTTATGAGCTGACACTCCTGTCAGGAGAGGCATGTCGCCAAGGTCTCGGCTTGAGCTTTCGGGCCATCAACCCAGAGTCCTGGCCGCGTTAGGTTCATCTGCATTTGATGTTGAGACTGCCAGACTCAGCAAGAGCAAAAGTGTCCCTGGAGATCACGATTTTCCCCAAACGGAGAAAACCTGAAATATGAAGATGAGTGCACATTGATTTGGTTGTGTCTCCAGTCTTCCTTGAGACTGGCTCATCCTTTCTTTCACTCACAAATGCTGCTAAGAGACATCCTGCAAGTAAATGTAGTGCTTGAATATTCCAGAACTGCTTTCCATAGCCTATGACATGCAAAGCCCTTTGAGTGCAAAAAGCCAGAATGCTCCTGGTATAGCAGAGAGACTATGTGGTCGAGCAGAAGCCAGTAATACTTTGTGGCAGTTATATGTGTGTGTGTGTGTGTGTGTGTGTGTGTGTGTGTGTGTATGTATATGTATATATATATATATATTTTTTTTCAAGTTTGTTTATTTTTGAGAGAGAGAGAGTGTGTGGGGGTGGGGGGGGGCAGAGAGAGAGGGAGACACAGAATCTGAAACAGGCTCCAGGCTCTGAGCTGTCAGCACAGAGCCTGATGCAGGGCTCGAACTCTACACGGTGAGATCATGACCTGGGCTGAAGTCCGACACTCAACCGACTGAGCCACCCAGGTGCCCCCTTTGTGGCAGATATTTTGATCTCATTCCAAGAGTGTGTTGTCATCTCTGTGTCCTGTGTCTTCCCCAAGCCTCTCCCTAGGGCATCCTCCCACCTGGCTAGAGTCAGGGTGGGAGAAAAGCAATCTGATTTTATGGTGAAAAGGATTCACAACAGGGTGTTAATCCAAACACAGATTATCTCCTTGCAGGGCATGATTCTGTTCTAGAAGAGAGGCTTGAAAATCTAATTGATAAAGGTTGGGTAAGACTTACTTACAAAAATAGGCTTTATTTTTTTAGAGCAGTTGTAGATTCATAGTAAAATTGAGTAGAAGGTACAGAGATTTTCCATATCCCCCTTGCCCCAAGTCATGCATAGCGTGCACCGCCGGCCCCCCCCCCCCCCCCCCCCCCCACCAGTGCAAGCCTCTGGTGCAGGGATCCCTCCTATGTGCTATATTTCAATGACCTCTTTATTTGTCTCTATTGTAAGATGTAAGATCCCTGAAGACAGGGACTGTCTTTCTCACCTTCACATTTATGGCTGGACAGCCATCTTGAGATATTAATTTATGTTTTGTACTCATTCAGCAGCCTCAACAAATAGTAGGTATTCTCCCTTCCTTGTTCCAAGAAAGTCACCAAGGGTGGGGGGGGGGCGCTTACCTTCAGGATTGTTCATGTCTTTTGTGTTACAGAAATAAAAGGAGAGTTCATAAATAAAGCATGAAACAGACATCCAGAATATTACCAGTATATAGAATTTTGTTGTAGAGAAAACCCCAGCCGAGGGAGGAAGAAGTGGATGGATCTAGAGGGAAGATTTTTGAGCTTTCTGAGAGATTGGCAGAGGAGCAGAGGTGTGCAGGTCCTGGAGTCGTGGAGACAGCATTTCACTTCCTCCTACAGCTCTGCTCTGTGGAAGGACCTCATGGCAAGAGAGCTGCTGGATGTCCTAAGGCAGGAGGCTCACTAAGCACGTAGCTTCCCAATCTGGGGCCCAGACCACTGCTTTCAAGGCACCATGAGGATTTCGACACTGAACGTTTTGACGGTGGCCAGAGGGGATCCGAGAGCCTTCTAAAATGCTCTGGAGTGTGCCAGATCCCCAGATCCCCTCTCCCGACCCCAGGAGAAGAATTACCTCCTCATCCTGTACTGACCAATTTCACGAAATTGAATATCCTGAGTGGATGAGGGCTTGGGACAAACCTAACTTTATTTGAGACACAAAGAAACATGGCTTTTTTTTGAACCTTGGTGAATACCTGCAACGTGTCCTTGGTCCTGGCAAAAGTAGGCAGATGGAATATTTGGTGAGTAGAGGAATGCAGGAAGCATCTTAAAAAGTATCTATGGTATTTTAATAATACCATGGAAACAGTGTTTGTTTACCTGCCTTGAATAAAGGTTTTTCAGGGCTATTTCCTGAGCATTTAAAGCACATTCAAATGAGTTGCCTTGGAACAAAGATTCAAAAGACTTTCGTGACTGAAAGTTAGCAACAAGTTGAATTTATAACTTAATCGGTCTTGACTTGTTGGTTGCCTAAGCAACCAAGGCTGTCTACTTTACACTTTGACTCTGGAAAGATTGGCATCTCCAGTCAGAACTTGTATCAGCAAACTGCACCTCATATGATAAAGCTTGTTAGACAAAACCCCCAAATCCTACTGTGCATATTGGCATCCATTTCAAAAGGTTGCCTTGTGCCTACAATGCCTGGTCCTTGCTCAGAACGAAAGGTGCTAAGCTGTTCTTTTTTCTACTCTCAATCACTTCTGGTCCTTCATCCGGGGATTACTCGAATGAATCAAATCTGGAAAGAATCCAAAAATGTTTCTTTGATCGTTTGTGTCTGCTCATTCCCCTCTTCGGTCTTCAGAGACTTCTTTCCAGGCTGCTGTAAGAGTCTGCAGACTTGGTAGAATTTTTTTGCCCTTCTAAGTATTGTAAAAGTACCTGAAATGCAGATAACAAATGGAGAAAGTAGGAACAAGCTAAACACTAAGACAGAGCCTTCAGGCAAATCTCAAAGGTGAGATATTCCATGGGTCCTCTGTCCTGGATTCTCAGCACATCATCACCATAAAGACAGAGGCTGCTATAGAGGAGAAGAAATGGAAGGGACCCAAGCATGTGTGCAATGTGGTCCTGGATTAAAGCCTAGGGTGTACAGTTTTTAACACCTACAAAATATATTTTGGGAACGATTATGGAAATTGGAATATGGCTTGGGTCATAAATGATATTAAAACTCATTAAGATGATGAATGTTGTGATGTGTTAGGCCTGCTAAGTATTTATTTGGGTTATGTCAGATGTCCTCATTTTTTTGAGTTGCATACTGAAGTATTTAGGGGTGAAACATCATGATATCTGTAATTTAAAGTGAATTACTTTTTGAAAAAACCTATTTTTTTCAAGTAAAATACTTCAGCATAAGTAATATGAGTGTAACGGAATAAAATCTGGGTGTCGTAGTTGATTGAGCGTCTGACTTCAGCTCAGGTCATGATCTCACGGTTTGTGGGTGCAAGCCCCGCGTTGGGCTCTGTGCTGACAGCACAGAGACTGCTTTGGATCCTCTGTCTCCCTGTTTTTCTGCCCCTCCCCTCTTGCACCCTCTCTCTCTCTTTCAAAAATAAAAAAACATTAAAAAAAAGTATAAAATCTGGAAGAACTGAACTGATCTGGAAGATCTCACATTAGATTTTTAATTTTTTTTTTAAATGTTTATTTATTTTTGAGAGAGAGAGAGAGACGGAGTGTGAGTAGGGGAGGGGCAGAGAGAGGGAGACAGAATCCAAAGCAGGCTCCAGGCTCTGAGCCTGGAGCGGGGCTCGAACCCACGAACTATGTGACCATGTCCTGAGTTGAAGTCAGTCGCTCAACCAACTGAGCCACCCAGACGCCCCTCACATTAGATCTTTATTACTTGACCCAGTAAGTTGAAAGTCTGCTTTGTTACAAGTACCTGGGTAGGGAGACAGTACATGTATACTTGGTTAGGGAAAGTACAAGGCAGCTGGGGCATGATTTGCCATTTAGTAACTGTGTGATGTTGGCCAAGGTATGTTATTGCCCTGTGCCTCAGTTTTCCCAACTGTAATATAGGTATAATACTATATTAGTAAACCTACTAAATAGAGTAAATTGTGAGCTTAAATGAGTTAGATACAGACAAGCCCATTGAAACAGTTACTAGCACAAAGTAATTGCTAAAGGAGTGTTAGCTATTAATATTACCATTATCGTTTTTGCTCCTGAGGAGCATGACCCTAGAAGATGCTGGGTTGGCATAAACTGCTACAATCAGCACGGTTTCTAGGGTTTTCTGGTATACTGTTCGTAGCCACGAGAGCTCAGATTCCTGGGGACCCATCTTTTGAGTTCTTCCTTTCACCACACCAAGAAAAGCCTCAACAAATGTTTTGAGGTTGGTGAACCGTGGTGAGGCCTAATAGCGTTTTTTCTCATTCTAGGCGAACTTTAAAATCATGAGCCATACCTTTTCCAATTCAGGACTGCCAGGCCAGTAGACTTTGTCTCTCTGTTACAGACATCTGACTGCGACGATTTCCATACACTCCAATAAAAAAGGACATCACAGTGCATTTCCACAATACAGTGACCTGAATTTGCTGGGAGAGCCTGTACTTCACCAGGTAAGGCTTTAACTCCCTTAGCAACCAAATCACCATCGTGCTGCAGTATATAACAGTCTCTGTAGTGGCCTGGCCTACTTGGGGCACAAGGACACAGAAGCACGTGGGTCCCCAGACATCATAACCATATGTGCATCCATCCCACAATTCATGGCTCAAGGCCACTGCTCATAATGTTACCTGGGCGAGTAGTTCTCGATCAGGAATATTAAAACAGCTGGTATTTCCCCATAGCTAGTTTCTGTACCTACCGGAGCTTTCTATAATTTAAAATACAGCATTAACTTTTCATATTAAGCATTGAGATAAACAAATTGGATACCCTCAGCAGTAATTATGGATATATAGAATGAAAAAAATCATTGCTAGTATTATACCATATATACTTATGGTGTTGAATACAGTCTTTGTTTCTATTTTCAAACATGATGATTTATGATCTTTATATCAGGCCCCATTTTACAGCCTTAATACATACATACTGCATTATAGAAAGTGAAAGAATCTTGAATCTGGAAATAAGATGTCCCTCTCCTTCAGGTTTCTGAAGACAGCACTCATTTCTTTTACCCTTCATTGAGAAGGAGCTCATGTGATTCATAGTAATGTAGGATTTTTTAAAAACAATACCTAGGAGGTTTGAGCTGTGCATAAATAATTTAAAACAGACATCATTGGGATACCGAGCTTATATTCACATAAAAATCTATCTAGTTCTCTTCAATTTTATGAAAGTCAAAAGCAAAGTCTCCCTGAACAGAGAGACATAGATAATTATAGCACCATGGACTTGGATAGATGAAAAATGTCAGTGGGGGAATATCAAATCACGAAAGGCACAGTGAGAGTTGATGAGGCCCTCATTTTCCATCATTTAGAGAAATCACTTCTGTCTTCTTGAACACCTCGTTTTCACTCATCCACGTGCACAGTCTTGGTTGTGAAACAGACACGTATATTATATTTTTGTTTCTTACTATTGGTGGAGGTTTTCTTTTTCCTCTCTTTCTTGTCACTAGGGACAATTTGAAAAACAGGCCATTGGATAGGTAAAGCCTGTGGATTGAGACAAAAATGAGTTCTAGTGCTGGCTCTGGGTAACCTGTCTACAGTTCTGTTACAGGGCAAAATATTCCACCTTCCTGGGCCTCAGTGTCATATCTTAGAAAGGAGAGCAGTAGACTAGATTAACTTTGAAGTTTCACTTTTGGCTGCAAAACTCTAGGATTTTAATCTCGTTTCAGCAATGATAACTAAGTAGCAACATGGTAGCTATAGGAGGTTATTACATATTCTGTAACACCAAATTCATAAGGTGGAAATGTAATTGAAGTTCCTTCGAGAATAGGCAGCCCATGGGACAGTACTGTTGGAGGTATAATGTTATTTCCCACTCTTTTCTATTTTTTATTTTTAAAAATTTAATCTAATTTAATTTTTTTTAATTCACATCCAAGTTAGCTAGCATATAGTGCAACAGTGATTTCAGGGGTAGATTCCTTAATGCCCCTTACCCACTTAGCCCATCCTCCCTCCCACAACCTCTCCAGTATTCTCCATATTTAAGAGTCTCTTATGTTTCGTCCTCCTCCCTGTTTTTATATTATTTTTGCTTCCCTTCTCTATGTTCATATGTTTTGTATCTTAAATTCCTCATATGAGTGAAGTCCTATGATATTTGTCTTTCTCTGACTAATTTCGCTTAGCATAACACCCTCTAGTTCCATGGCAAATGGCAAGATCTCATTCTTTTTGATTGCTGCGTAATACTCCATTGTATATATATATACCACATCTTCTTTATCCATTCATCCATCGATGGACATTTGGGCTCTTTCCATACTTTGGCTATTGTTGATAGTGCTGCTGTAAACATTGGGGTGCATGTGTCCCTTCAAAACAGCATACTTGTATCCCTTAGATAAATACCTAGTAGTGCAACTACTGGGTCTTAGGGTAGTTCTATTTTTAAGTTTTTGAGGCACCTCCATACTGTTTTCTAGAGTGGCTGCACCAGTTTGCATTTTCACCAGCAGTGCAAAAAGTTTCCTCACCCTGTGCATCCTCACCAGCATCTGTTGTGGCTTGAGTTGTGAAGGCCACCTGTCACACTCTGACAGGTGTGAGGTGGTATCTCATTGTGGTTTTGATTTGTATTTCCCTGATAATGAGTGATGTTGAGCATTTTTTCACATGTCGGTTGGCCATCTTGATGTCTTCTTTGGAGAAGTCTTTTGTCCATTTCTTCACTGGATTATTTGTTTTTTGGGTGTTGAACTTGATAAGTTCTTTATGGATTTTGGATACTAACCCTTTATCTGATATGTCATTTGCAAATATCTTCTCCCATTCTGTCAGTTGCCTTTCAGTTTTGCTGATTGTTTCCTTAGCTGTGCAGAAGCTTTTATCTTGATGAGGTCCCAATAGTGCATTTTTGCTTTTGTTTCCCTTGCCTCTGGAGAGGTGTGGAGTAAGAAGTTGCTGAGGCCAACATCAAAGAGGTTTGTGCCTGCTTTCTTCTCAAGGATTCTGGTGGCTTCCTGTCTTACATTTAGGTCTTTCATCCATTTTGAGTTTATTTTTGTGTATGCTGTAAGAAAGTGGTCCAGGTTCATTCTTCTGCATGTCGCTGTCCAGTTTTCCCAGCACCACTTGCTGAAGAGACTGTCTTTATTCCATTGGATAGTCTTTCCTGCTCTGTCAAGATTAGTTGGCCATACGTTTATGGGCCCATTTCTGGGTTCTCTATTCTGTTCCATTGATCTGAGGGTCTGCTTTTGTGCCAGTACCATACTATCTTGATGATTACAGCTTTGTAATACGGCTTGAAGTCCGTGTTAGTTCCCGCTCTTAATGTTTCCTTTCATTGGAAGGGATAGCCATCATGTGACACTCCTGGCATCTCTCTGCACTATCAGTCACTCTTCCCTTGGGGAGATGCAGTGACTTGTCTAGCTAGTGGGTTTAGAAGGACAATCTGGGTAGAGTAGCCAGCCCTCCCCTCTGCAGTCCTCTTGGGAGCTGGTGGACCTACAGAAAAGGTGTATCCTGCTCTATTCCTTCATGCCAAAGGTTTAAAGGGCCAGGGCCCTGCCCTGGGAGGTCTGAGGTCATCCATGGGTCAGTCTGTCTAATTCGGGGAGTTAGTATTAGGAAAACATTTGGCTCTTAAATCCAAACCACACATTCCGCAATATCAGCTTTCTTAGCAGTAAACATGATATTTCGATTTTCTTGTCTTTTTTTTTTTTTTTTTTTTTTTGGTCTGTTTCTCAAGTAGTTCAGAAATTAGATGAGGTACTATTTTGGGGGTTCCCTGAAGTCACAACGAGCAGCACTAGATTGTAACAACAAATGATGTTGGCTATGAACTTTCCATCTAGATTCATATAGGTCTTCTCGCAGCCTCGATTGTCTCTGGTAAGGCCTCGACAACATCGTTGCAAATTCTGGCCTTCAGAATGCCAGAGATTATTATCTTCTTTAGCAATTACACAGCTGCATGGTCCTTGTGGTTCTAAAATGGAAGCCAAATATTGAAGCCACCACCATGTGCCTAAAATATATAACATCCAACTTATTACAGAGCAGAGTCAAGATGGGAAGAAAGAGGTTCTTATTACATGATTGAGGATGTTGGGTGAAATTCGAATAACCAGTCTACCCTTATTATAATTTGTTTTCCCCATAAATCCAGAAAGAAGGAGTTGAAGTCACAGGAGCTATGGATTTTAATAAATATTTGAGGGCCTAGTAAAGTACCCAGACTTCTGTAGGTCACAGGGGACACAGCTGTGAACTGAACAGAACAAACATCCATATGCTCAAGGAGTTCGTATTTTAGTGGGAGGAGGCACACCATAACCAAAATAAATAAGTAAATTATGTAAATAAATACATCGGTATAATAGTACAATGTAGTGGCCCAGTGTCTGAAATCAAACAACCTGGGGTCAAGGGTCCATCACTTACAAACTGTATGACCTCTGGGAAAGTTCTTAACCTCTCTGTGCCTCAGTTTCCTCATCAGCAAAATGGGGTTAATAAAACTTGAAAAAAAGCAAGACAGGAAAGCAGAAGAGAGCAGGTGAGGGAACCATGCAGTGGCATGGCCTCAGTGGGTACAGCCTGGCCCATGGGGAGCTCCGGAGGGGGAACTGCACGTACAGAGTGTGTCCCCCACTTTGGGACTTTGGTGTCCTTGTGTCAGTGAGTCATTGGCAGCGGGCCGCCAGGTGAGGTGGTGGCTTTGTCCCTTTGGGCTGTTCTATCAAAACCACCCACTGGGTAGCTTGTAAACACTAGAAACCTGTTATAGTTCTGGAGGCTAGAAGTCCAAGATCAGGGTGCCAGCGTGGTCCCTCTTCTGGGACGCAGACTCCTCATTGTATCTTCACATGGTGAAAGGGGGCAGGGAAGTCTGTGCGTTCTCTTCTAAAGCGCTAATCCTATTCATGATGCCTCCACCCTCATGACCTAATTCCCTCCCAAGGGCCCCACTTACTAATGCCATTGCACTGAAGGTTAGGATTTCAACATATGAATTTGGCAGGGACATAAACATTCAAACCATAGTAGGTGGCTCCCATTGGCCAAGGGCAGTTCCCAGGACAACGAGCTGCCATGAGCTATTCAAAGCAGCTGGAAGGTGGTGCACCAGCCTAGGGAAGGGCATCTAGGCAGGACTCAGAAATGTCACTACAGGAGGGTAATAGGAGA
Source organism: Herpailurus yagouaroundi (assembly GCF_014898765.1). Lineage (NCBI taxonomy): Eukaryota > Metazoa > Chordata > Mammalia > Carnivora > Felidae > Herpailurus > Herpailurus yagouaroundi. The sequence continues at coordinate 127,178,890 of NW_024412376.1, read as the reverse complement.
TGAAATCACTTTTTCTAGGGGACTTGAAGGTCTTTTGTATCGCAGTTCTCAAAGATTGGAACCTGAATGCAGTAAGAGTCCCTCTGTCTCCACTCCAGGAACCAAATCCAGGCATTGTGAGGCTACATACAGTCTTTCCACTTCTATTTTCTTTAGAAGTTTATTTATTTATGTCATGTCCACCCCCAACGTGGGGCTCGAACTCACATGCTGAGATGAAGAGTCAAATGTTCTTCTGACTGAGCCATCCAGGTGCCCCTCTTTTCCCTCTTTTCACTTCTATCCTTATGCTTCTGAAAAACTGCACAGTGAAGGCAGCATTGTGCTTCTACAGATTTTTGGTTCTGACTTTTGATAGGCCCTTGATACTGCTTTAGAAAATTATGCCGTAACTCCCTGGTTCACCCTGGCTGTGGGTTCAGGACTAGTATGGGCTAATGAGAGGACGAGAGATTCCCCATCAGGTGGAGGCTCTCACTTGCACGAGCCTTTTCTCCAGATGGGGTGCCGAGTGCAAACACCAGCACTCCAGGAGGCCTTGGAAATGATCCTCTCCTTTTTCAGATAAGCCAGGGAGAGGATGTAGGAGTCAGCCTGAGACCCCTCCCTGCTTCATGGGCTTTTCTGGGAGGAGCAGAAGCCTGTGGTGGGACCCTGTTTCCAGGCAGACGCCGAGAACTTCATCGGAGATAAGCTATCTCAGTCCTCTGTTGGAGGGAATCCTAATGCTGCTGACTTCTCATAGGTAGAGCGGTGAGCTGAGGACACCCCAGACCCAAGAAAATCTCCTTGAAGCCTTCTTTGGAAGAAAAGTGAATCAGATGGTTAAATTATGTGTTGGAGGGGTCTTCTAGGAGGATTTCTACAGACTAGTTATGGGCTTGCAAAAGAATCACTGTCTACCGAGTCTCAGTGGAAGATTCAAGACCACCTGGTCCCTGGTTCAAAGCAGAGCACGAGACTTATGCTGAAGATCTCTCCCTGAGTTGACCCTTCTAGATAATAATGGGCAAATAAATAAATAGGCTTGTAGATTCCTTTCTGTATGCTGAGCACTTTTCTAAACACACCACTTCAGATGTGGTAACTTATTTAATCCTCCTAACGTCCACACTAAGTATTGTTATTACGCTTCATTTTACGGGTAAGGAAACTAAGGCACTGAAAAGTTAGGTAACTCACTTGAGGTTGCCCAGCTTGTAAGTTGTGGGGCCAAAGTAGAATCTATTCAGGCTCTCTCTGTGATCTGTGTTCTGCACCTCGACAGCATCCTGCCTTCCAAACTACTCCCTGTACCTGCTGTATGGAATTCTGTTCACCTGGCTTTCCCCAAATCCCATGGTTGGGTGGAGTGGAGACAGAGCCTGACTTAGACATCTGCTGTTCCAGGCAGGCTAATAATTTGATGCTTCTCCGAATTCTTCTTCTTTTTCTTCTCTTTCTTTGAAGGTGACCTGAATTTAATTTTTCAATTTTTTAAAAATACTGAAACACAAATACGGCTCAAAAATTCATACTGTGTGCAAAGGTATACCTTGAGAATTCTGGCTCCCATCGCTGACCTTGTCCACCACATTCTTGTCACCCTACCCCCACCCCATAGGTCACTCCTTCTGTTAGTTTCTTGTAACCTTTCAATGCTTTGAACGTGCGAGCAAATCCAAGTGTGTGTAATCATTTTCCTCTTTGTCTCATATGACGTGAGCACACCGTTCTGCCATTGAATTCTATGCCACATTTTATTTACCCAGGCCCCCATAGATAAATGCTATGGTTGTTTCTAATTTTTGCGTATGCTGCAATGAATACATCAATAGCAGAATTTTGCACATGTGTAGGTATATACAAGTTCACATAGTTGGTAAATGGTGAGGGCAAAATTCTCAGCAGTGGGATTGTTGGCCCAAAAAATAAGTGCATCTATTACTTTATTTTATTTTATTATTTTTTAAGTGTATTTATTTTGAGAGAGAGAGAGACAGTGCAGGGGAGGGGCGGGGGTGGGGTGGGGAGAGAGAATCCCAAGCAGACTGTGCACTATCAGCACACAGCCCAACTCAGAGCTCAAACCCACGAACCGTGTGATCATGACCTGAGCTGAAATCAAGAGTCGGATGCTCAACTGACTAAGCCACCCAGGCACTCCACATTTATAATTTTAAGAGCTGTTGTAGATTTCTCTCCAAACCTATATTCTATAAATGGTTCCAGGTTTATTTCTAGGGAAGCCGAACCCACAGTAGGCAAAGGCAGCTAAGAAGTGTCGTAAGAGGCATCCCACTGCCTCACTCCATGATTCCGATCTGGTTCCAAACTGGAATATTCCACCCACCAAGCAATAGCCCTGCAGGGAGACAGCTTCACATCCTTAGAAGGCGGCACAGTTATCCTGGATTGTAATTGGAGCTAGAGCTTTGGGTGTCTTACATGCTACCCTGAGCCGCTTATCAGACTACTTACTGCTTCCAGCCACACAGTATTTGTCCCTGAGAGGAGCTGTGCTGGCTTTGTACAATGTCGGCTTAGCTAAATTGGACCTGCAATTTCCAGATACCCAGATACAGGAATACCTTGTATGGCTCAGAGTCACTACCCAGTTGCCACAAGGGACGTTTGTATGATATTTGAGAGCCAGAAGTGAAGCAGCAGCCGTTACATTTTGGAAATCAGTGGAAGTCGGTAGGGACAGCTGCAGAGGCCCCAGCGGGTTCCATTTTGTTCATGCTTTTCCTGCTCTGACTCCAGCTCTTCTTCCCGACTGTTGGCTCTACTGACCAGCAGTGACTCCAGATGCACCATGAGATGCTTTGCTGTGAGCTCACAGAGGTGGAAGCCACAAAGAGCCAACAGCCTTCCAGATGCTTCTACACCAGCCTCCTTCGTGGCTCCTCTCCAGCGGTTGGATTCACCAAGCATCAACAAGCTCTGACTTGTCCATCAGCCACAGGGCCAGTGAGGACTTTTCTGTGATACTTTTGGAAACTTTTCTTCCTCAACTCCTCCCCAAATTGTGTGAGGTCTAACACTATAATAACTAATCTATCCTATAATACACATAGTGGTCTTGCTTCCCTGATTGAACTTTACTGGAGGGAAATCTAATTATCTTCATCTTATTACATTTCCAGGGACATTTTATCATTCTTTATATATTGCCACACCAGACATCTTTCTGGATCGTTGTCCTTGAATATAATCAATATATAGCAGTATGATCAGTGTGACATTGAATACAATGTCCTTGAATATCTGGTAGGGGAGGCACAAAAGAACTCTTTCCAGGAGAACCTTAATGAGTCAATCTAAAGATCCTTGTCAGTGAGGGACGCCTGGGTGGCTCAGTGGTTTGAGCGTCCAACTCTTGGTTTCAGCTGGGGTCATGATCTCACGGTTCGTGAATTTGAGTCCCGAGTTGGGCTCTGCGCTGACAGCATGGAACGTGCTTGTGCATTCTCTCTCTCTCTCACTCAAAAATAAATAAATTAAATAAATAAATAAATAAATAAATAAATAAATAAATAAATACTAAAAAAAGGATCCTTGTTAGGGAGACAAACAGTACCTGGGGGCTGGAGACACAGTAGAAAGACCAACTATTTCCCCTCATATCTTGCAAAGAGCCAAAAAATCTCCTTCCATCTCGAGGGCTGAATGTGTCACCTCCTGGTTTCTGCTTGTTGTTTTGGCCTGAGTATTTCCCCCTCATCATATAGCACTATGCTGAATGGAGGCCAGCAGAACTTAACTGAGCCACAAAATTGCTAACTTTCCTCATTCATAATCTTTCGGTGTAATGGGAAGCATGTTGGCCTGAGGCACAGGGGATCTGGTCTCTGGTCCTAATTGCCAAGAGCCATCTGTGGGATTAGGGGAAAGTCATCCAGCCTCTTTGGGCTTCAGTTTCTTTGTAATTTGTTTTATGATAGCAAAATGCTAATTGAATAGATTATAGATCTTCTGCCACATATCTGAATTCATTGCTCTTGTAAAGGCCTTTTTAGATACTTGCATTTCAATTATTTACACAGTATTCCCCCCTTATCTGCGGTTTTTGCTTTTTGTGGTTTCAGTTACCCACAGTCAACTGCAGACCGGAAGCAGATGATCTTCCTTCTGACACGTTGTCAAAAGGTCAGTAGTAGCCTAATGCTAGGTCACAATGCCTACGCCATTCACCTTGCTTCATCTCTTTACATGGGCATTTTATCATCTCACATCAGGAAGAAAGGTGAGTACAGCATGGTAAAATACTTTGAGAAAGAGAGGACATGGTCACATAACCTTGATTATGGTATATTGTTATAATTGTTCTATTTTATTATTAGTTCTTGTTAATCTCTTATTGTGATGAATTCATAAATCAAGCTTTATTGTATGTATGTATAGGAAAAATATAGTACATATAGGGTTCGGTACTGCCTGTGGTTTCAGGCACCTGCTGGGGCCTTAGAAAGTATCCCCACTGATGGGGGGGTTGTATTATAGTTGTATGGAGTAAACACATGGATTGACATAGGCAGCCTCACTTGATCCAAATGTCAGATGGTCTTGTGTCCTGGTTGTATCACATGGATCCTCTCTGAGGAGAGACTACTGGGAATTCTAGAAGATTGAAGGTAGTTTCCTCACTCTTGCATTTGTTTTTAGCACAGTATGATGCATCACCATTTTGCAGTAAAAGCCCTTTGTTTTCATTACACTAACTATCATAAAATAGACAAATGACTTCAAAGGCATTTCCTGCAAGGGAACCATGGATTCAAGTGAAAACAATAACACAAGTGCAGGCAGACAAACAACAAAAGTGACAAAACAGATAGTCTTACTCCTAAAACAAATGCTTGGCTATCCACATTAAAAAATAAAAAATAGGGGCGCCTGGGTGGCTCAGTTGGTTAAGTGTCTGACCCTTGATTTTGGCTCAGGTTATGATCCTGGGGTCATGGGATGGGGCTCCATATTGGGCTCTGTGCTGACAGCATGGTGCCTACTTGGATTCTCCCTCTGTATCTCTCTCTGTCTCTGTCTCTGTCTCTCCCCTGTCCCTCCCCTGCTTGTGCTCTCTCTCGCTCTCAAAATAAATAAATAAACATAAAAAAATTTAAAAGGTAAAAATAATGCAGGTCAAATTAGATCTGAAAAAAGTCAGGCAGGGGCACCTGGGTGGCTCAGTCAGTTAAGCGTCCGACTTCGGCTCAGGTCATGGTCTCATGGTTCGTGAGTTCAAGCCCCGCGTCGGGCTCTGTGCTGATAGCTCAGAGCCTGGAGCCTGCTTCAGATTCTGTGTCTCCCTCTCTCTCTGCCCCTCCCCTGCTCATGCTCTGTCTCTCTCTGTTTCAAAAATAAATAAAAAATTAAAAAAAAAAAAAGTCAGGCAAAAATACTCAAAATTATCAAGAAGTTTACAACTGGATTTGCATCTACTGTTACTAACGAGGAATCTTTCCTTAAGGGCATCTTGTGCCCTAAAATGTTAACTAGGGTAGTATGATGCCATTGTGATTAGCAAGGCATTTCAAAATGTTATTTATTTCACTTTTACATGATCTTTTAATTTTCTTTTTTGTGTGCATTCATTGTAACGCTCATAACACTTTGGTAAGTACGCATATTGGAGGCATGTACTGAAGGCTTCTTACTGAATAGAAGGGCAGGACCAAAATGCTGGTGACCACTGCTTGGGACTGAAACTGACGTGTCCACATGTCCATCTGACATATGATGAAGTGGTGTGGGTCCTGGCCCAGCTCAGACTCTGCATTTCAGCTTTCAGGATTGTTAGACATTTATCACTCTACTTTTTATGACTATGACGTGATTGTGGAAATTAAGAGAAGGATTATACTTTAGAAATTCAGTGTTTTCTTTCCATGGTCAGACCTCTCCCACCCCCAACTTCTATGAAAAATAACACTATGTTTAGCAATCTTTCAGTGAGTTGTTTTCTTTCTCACTTTCACCCAGGTCAACATCTAAGTAAATCAACATTTCTAACCTGTTGGTTTTTTGCAACAAAGGGAAGCTGTGAAGATTTTTCACATGCAGAAAAGACTTCTGTTAGGGTGTTGAATACGTGCAATATTTATTTTTAAGTCTACTTTGCAGATCTAAAGTTGGGAACAATAGGAACAACAAACTCCTTGGTTTGCTCATAGATTATTTATGGTATACATTTTATTTTATTTTATTTTATTTTATTTTATTTTATTTTATTTTATTTTATTTTATTTTATTTTTTTATTATCTTTTAAATAGGCCTCACGCCCAGCACACAGCCCAATGCAGGGCTTGAACTCATGACCCCAAGATCAAGAGTTGGACACTGAACCAACTAAGCCCCCCAGACCCCCCAATGTCATACTATTAAAAGTGTACTTTGTGCAGAGAATAGCCATATTTAATACTCTAAGTTATTTTTAAATTTTACGAAAATATAGACAGAGACAGAAAGGAAACAGGATGTGAATAAGGGCTAAATTGTTCACCAGTAACAGACAAGCCCCTAAATCTTAGTGACTCAATGCCATAAACGTATATTTTTAAAAAAATTTTTTTCAACGTTTATTTATTTTTGGGACAGAGAGAGACAGAGCATGAACGGGGGAGGGTCAGAGAGAGAGGGAGACACAGAATCGGAAACAGGCTCCAGGCTCTGAGCCATCAGCCCAGAGCCCGAGGCGGGGCTCGAACTCACAGACCGTGAGATCGTGACCTGGCTGAAGTCGGACGCTTAACCGACTGCGCCACCCAGGCGCCCCTTTAAACGTATATTTTTTACTCATACTATGTGTCTAGCGCTGCTTGGCAGGTGGGGTTCTGCTCACTGAAATCTCTCAAGGACGCTGGTAGAGGGAATAACGGTCTCCAAAGATCTCCACATCCTAGTCCCCAGAACCTGTGAATATGTTGCCTTATATGGCAAAAGGCTCTTTGCTGATGTGATGAAGTTAGGGCTCCTGAGATGGGGAGATTGTCTTGGATAAGCCAGGTGGGCCCAATGTAATCACAAGCATCCTCAGAAGAGGGAGGCAAGCAGATCAAAGGCCATAGCAGGAGATACGGCCTTTGTAGGAGGAGGCTGGAGTGATGCAAGGGAGAACCACAAGTCAAGGAGTGTAGGCAGCTGCTAGACCCTATGAAAGGCACGGAGAGGATTTTCCCCTGAAGCCTCTAGAAGGAGCCAGCTGTCAACACTCTGACTTAAGCCCAGTGATACTGATTTTGGACTCTGACTTCCAAAACTGTAAGATGACAAATTTGTATTCTCTTAAGGCAATTAGTTTCTGGCAATTTATTACAGCAGCAATAGGAAACCAATAGCGGGGCCTGTGTTCCGGCCTGACAGACTCTCTCAGGGGCCCTAAGGCTGAAAACAAGAAGTGGTGAATTATGTGTCTGCTCTTAAAGCTTCAACCAGAAGCAGCTGCATGTATGCATCTGCTTGTGTTTCATTGGCCAGTGCAAGTCACGTGGTCGCACTTGATTTCCGAGGGGGGTGGGGTGTGCGGTGCTGGCAAAGTGGGGAGCCAGAGCGTCTGTGACTAGCTGTAGGGACTAACATGCAGGAAGAGCAGAACTGGAAAGAATGGCACTTAGAACAGCAAAAGTGTGACTCACCACAGGAAAGCTCAGTAGGTGACTTAGTGGACACCATCAGACTTTTCTTAAAAAAAATTTTTTTTAATGTTTATTTATTTTTGAGATAGAGACAGTGTGAGCAGGAGAGGGGCAGAGAGAGAGAGGAAGACACAGAAGCAGAAGCAGGCTCCAGGCTCTGAGCTGTCAGCACAGAGCCCAATGCGAGATTCGAACTCGTGAACCGTGAGATCATGACCTGAGCCGAAGTCGGACACAACCAACTGAGCCACCCAGGTGCCCCAGAATTTTCTAAAAACCAGTTCAAAATTTCTCACTACTAGATTTGGAGTCGGCACTGGTGAATGAGGCGGTGGCTGCCGAGACTTCGTCTGAATCCCAGAGACAGGACGATTCCACCTCTCCTGGGCTCTATGGATCTAGAAGAGACAGCCCACCCCTGAGAGGAGAAGGGGCCCTGAAGATCAGGGTCGGTGAGCTCAGACTGTTTTAGACTGGCTGCAGTTCTCAGGTGTCTTAGATAGTTACTGCCTGGGTTTGGCCAGTGGGAGGCACTGGTAGGAAATAGGCTGGTGGGAGGAGCCAGCGTATTTCTCTCAGCTTTTCCCCTTAGGTGGAGACAGGCATTATATCTCTTTTTGTCTCCTGCTTCTTCTGCCCCAGGCTTCTTCCAAGGTAAGGTCTGCCAGATAACCTCAGACCTTGGCCTCAGTAGCCCCATCCCCTTCTTTTGTCTCTCCAGGCTAGGGATGGGAATAAACGTTACCCTTTTACTAATCTGTGAGTTACTTCATTATTTTCTGTTTCTCAAGCCTCTTACATCATCTGTAGAGCCACTTCTCTGTATTAAAATTCCATTTGATTTCTGGTTTCCTGGTTGGACCCTGAGTAACCCAGAATCTGACAAGCACACTACCATCAAGGGCAACTCTGGACAAAGGAACGTCCTTCTGGTTCCAAGCAGACTTAAGACAGAGTGGATAGAGATATAAGGTGCCCAGATCAAATGTAGGTATGTTTCATGCAATTTATAAACGATATAATTTTTTGTTGTCAGGGCTGTCCCATGTATCGTACGATATTTAGCAACACTTGGAAGATACTTGCGCTAGAAGATTATGCATTGTAGGGGGCGCCTGGGTCGCTCAGTCATTAAGCATACGACTCTTGATTTTGGCTCCGGCCATGGTCTCATGGTTCGTGGGTTCACACCCCGAGTTGGGCATTGCGCTGAAAGCATGAAGCCTGCTTGGAATTCTCTCTCCCTCTCTCTCTTCCCCTACTCCACTTGTACTCACTGTCCCTCTCTCAAAATAAATAAATTCACTTAAAAAGAAGATTATGCATCGCTTGTATGAAATTCAAATTAAACTGGGCATCCTGCATTTTTATTTGCTTAATCTGGCAACCTTAATAGAGAAGAAGCTCATGTTGTGAGCTGGCTTCAATGCCAGATGCTCAGGCATAAATACAGGGGTACAAGGGTTCAGTGCTGGAAAAAAGTTGGGTGCTGGAATCAGACCTTGACTGAAGTCTTTGTTATAAACTACAGTCATTGTGACTGAGGCAATTAGGAAACACGGAGTAGTCCAATCAGAGGACTGTGGAATGAAAACTCTGAAAAATGTCCGTGCACATGTGTTTGCATGGTTAAATGTACAAACACATTACAGGAACTCACCTGAAATAATGGCCTAAGTCTAGCCATTGCTAGAGAAACATTCTCAATTATTTGGGAGTTTAAAGAAATATAGATAGGGACCTAGCATGTGCTTTTTCAGGACAATGATTGGAAAAAAAGGTATCTTTTAAAGACCAAATGTCCAAACTTGGTGATCTGTCTAAACCACTGGTTCTCAACTGGGGGAGTTTTGTCCCTCAGGGAATACTTGGCATGCCCGAACACATTTTTGATCATCACAAATGGAGGAAGGTGCACCTGGCAGCTAGGGCGTGCATACCGTGTACAGGACAGCTCCCCAAAGAATCCCCTGGCCCAGAAGGTCAATAGTGCCACTGCCAAGGAACCCTGGCGTAAACGCATATGGAAAGGGAGTAATCAGCACACATTCCGTAAAGGCATCTACAAAATGTGCCATCCTAAAAGTGAAACCAGATAAGAAGGCTGCAATTCCATGAGGACAGATTCCACACTGAAATAGAAGCAGCTGGCCCCACAGAGGCCCCTCATTTGTCATCCCATATCTGGGATTTAGCCACCTCCGCAGGCAATCAATCACCATTGCATGGCATCGCTATCCTGTGTAATCAGTATCCCTGAATATTTTAACCGGAATACAGTGCCACTGTTTCTTCAGGATGATTTATAATGCTGAATGATTCAAGAGATGGATATATGCGTGGCAATATGGTTCATGTTCAAGGAGTTCATTGGGGGAAGTTGTAAACTAAACCAGGCCAAGGACATGGCTGTAAACCAAGAGAATTTCAGTCCCTGGGAAAGGTAACCGAATGCATTAATCAAAGCTGCGTCGAGTCCAGGGGACAGAAATCCACTCCAGTTGGTTTAAAAGCGGAAGAGAATATATTGGTTCACACACCTGAGACAGTTCTGGGTTAGTTTATAAGCTTGTATGCAGCAGTGCCTGTTCCCGGGATGAGGCACCACCAGAACTCTCTTGTTTTCTCACTGTTTCTCATCTCTGATTTCATTTTGCAGACACGTTTTCTCCCCAGGCTCATAATAGGGAAGATGGTTGCTGGCAGCCAAAATGTCACAGCCTCCCAACTTGGAACTTCTCTTTCCCGTTATCCACGTATCAGACTCAGGAAAGTCTCTGGCTCTATTTGAGGCATCACCCACTTCTGGATTACTCGTTGTGCCTGGGGAAATGCGGTTATGATTGGCCAGGTATGTGTCATGGGCCCACTCCTGACATCAGGAGTGATGTTACACTTTCAGATAGTAGAGCCGGAAACTAGAATCACTTTCCTGGAACCACATTACTATGCATTTTCTAGTCCTGATGCCTCTTGACGCAAGAAGGCACCAGCTGCTGGCAGGAGCTGGACTGGTGACAGCTTTCATCCTGGCTGAGTGGGGCTACCTTGGAGACACTGCCCTGAGCTCTTGGGCTAAGGCACTGGCTCTCTTCATGCAGGGAAACTGTCCTGCACTAATGAGCCCTTTGTATTAAAGAATTACAGAATCAGGGGTGCCTGGGTGGTTCAGTTGGTTGAGCATCAGATTTTTGATTTTGGCTCAGGTCATGATCTCACAGTTCGTGAATTCAAGCCCTGCATCAGGCTCTGCACTGACAATGCAGAGCCTGACTGGGATTCTCAACCTCTCTCTCTCTGCCCCTCCTGTGTGTGCACTCTCTCTCTCTCTCTCAAAATAAAGAAAATAAACATTAAAAAAAGAATGACAGGGGCACCTGGGTGGCGCAGTCGGTTAAGCGTCCGACTTCAGCCAGGTCACGATCTCGCGGTCCGTGAGTTCGAGCCCTGCGTCAGGCTCTGGGCTGATGGCTCAGAGCCTGGAGCCTGTTTCCGATTCTGTGTCTCCCTCTCTCTCTGCCCCCCCCCCGTTCATGCTCTGGCCCCCTCTGACCAAAAAAAAAAAAAAAAAAAAAAAAAAAAAAAGAATGACAGAATCACATGGTAGGAACTCAATGATACATGATGGTGGGTTAATGGCACTTTTTTTTCGTTTCTGTTTTTGTTTCCACGTTTACTCAAGAACTCATACAAAACGTTCCAAGTAAACAAGTTTTAATCCCATCTTCCTCCCCTTCTTCATTGTGGTTAATGTGGTTAAGGTATTTGGTAACTCTGTTTCCTGTTAGCAACTACATGCAGCCAACCATGTTGATTATTCAAACATATATCATATATATATATGATATATATATGATATATGTACATATACATATATATATCATATATGTATATATATATATCATGTATGTATATATATATGTGTATATATATATATATTTTTTTTTTGGTGAGATACTTCAAATACTTTTTAGAAAAAGTCACTTCAGGAGTTAAGGTGATCTTGCTCTTGCTCCTTTCAAGGTATACAGCCCCTTCGCCAAGATTCCCAGCTTTTCCATTCACTTTGATTCTTTCCCAAAAAATTGTTCCACATTGGCAGCAGCCATGATTCCATCTTCTATAGGGTGGATGCAGTCAACGGTGAACTTCAGAACCCGCCTCTTTATTTGCCCCCCACAAGTTTTTTCATGGGTGCCATTGAGGCAGTGGAGGCAGAAAAAGGTTAATGGTATTTCCGTACCTCCTAGGGTGTGTGAGGGTAGTGGGCAACACACAGTCTGCAGCCCCCTGGCGGCTAATGGCTTCCCCCAGTCATTGAGTGATGTAAGAGAGAAAGCACAGTCTGTGGGTTCCGGCAGACTGAGTTCCATCCCAGTTCTACCACTTACTAGCTGAGTGACTTCTCTAAGCCCCACCTTCCTCACCTGTACAATGGGCCAACAATCCCCACCTCCCCCGGATTCTGACATGATCTATGAGATTACCTATGCACCGTGCCTGCATACAGGAAGCGCCCTAAAATGCTTCCTTCCTCTCTCCTCTTCTGTAGATTTTGGCCTGCTTTTAGCAAATTTGGAAGGTGCTGGATTTCTTTCGGTTTGGAAATGGACGGCTCCACCTGTAGGAGCAATTTGGAATGTTGAAAAGAACACCCAAGTAATATATTTGAAACTATCTAAATAAATTATACTTTAAAATAGAAGACATCACACATGATACTTTGGTAAGTAAACTAAGCTAATCATAATTCAATCTTTATGTTCCCGGACAAAATGACTTTAGATCTGAAGGGATACTAAAAATAAATATTGGAAAAAATTCCATTCACTTCACCCCACCCTTCCAAGGTCCGAATTCTATTTTCACTCTGAAGTTTCAAAATGGCTATAAATTTCCCTTCTCTGGTGGGTGAACTACCACTAGGGTGTAAATGTCTCACAAATGCTAACTCATAGGATGCTCTGCACACCATCCCAAGTTACTAAGAATAAAGAACATAGAGCCTTTCTAGAACAGTGCTATTTGAATAAATATTCTGGGGAAAGTACTTTGAGAACGGACTGTATTTCTAAAGATTTCTTAGTAATGATAATTCATCTCAGCCTGAGCAAGAATGGAGATTTGTACTTTAAAATAAATGGATAATGTATCCTAGCAACCTGGGGTTTAAAGCTTTTTATTAGTCTTCCTCTGCGCTTGGCATGTCTAAGAGGAGAAACCCAAACATCATTAAATAGAGAGTTTATGTGTAAAGTGTGAGGTCTAAGAGACCTTCATTTTCTATTGCAGCTGAGAATGTCTTTGTCTAGAGTGTTGGTTGGCATACACAAGATGAAATATACACTTAAATTATGGCTTGACAAGTTTTATGTACCCGAGGAAGGTCTCAATTCTCGTTGATGGTTTTTGGGGGTTTTTTGCTGTTTCAATTAGCTTACTTATAAAGTGAGTATGTTATATTTATGCAACTATGTTGAATTTATGAACTTTATTTCTCATTTTATTTATCACCCTACTTCAAAAAAAAAAAAAGAAAGAAATTGTGCAAAGAATGCATACCATTAGCGTCATCATTTATTTAACTGGGCAAGAGTCAATAAGGGGAATTAATTTATTGGGATTATCTAGGATTCTTCATTGCCTTACTTTCTTTAAAAAAATTTTTTTTAATGTTTATTTATTTTTGAGACAGGAGTGAGAGAGCATGAGAAGGGGAGGGGCAGAGAGAGAGGGAGACACAGAATGGGAAGCAGTCTCCAGGTTCTGAGCTGTTAGTACAAAGCCTGATGCAGGGCTCGAACTCACAAACTGTGAGATCATGACCTGAGCTGAAGTCAGACGCTCAACCAACTGAGCCACCCAGGCACCCCGTTATTGCCTTACTTTCAACTGGGGTTGGTTTCTCTTCCTAAGGAAAGATGTCCTTTCTTCCTGAACCAAAGACCGCTAAGAAGATTAAATGAGATAGCATGTAGTCAATATTGGCATAAAGCAAGTTTTCAGTAAACATTGCTTTTCTTTTCAGCCTCTTCCTATAACGGGTCGTCATGCCTTCCCATAACTGCTGACTTAACAGACAAGTAGTTCTCAAATTTCAGAGCATATCAGAATCATCCCAGAAATTTGTGAAATATACCACCACCTGATACCCACTTCAAAAGCACAGAATCAGAATTTTCGGGACTATGTCTCACAAGTCTATCTATGTACTTGATGGACACCAGGTATCAAAACTGCTGATCATAAGCTTTGTTTAAGTCAGAGCTGACACCAATTTCTGGGTTGATTTTGTCTCCCAAGTGTTGAATGAGTTCTGTATCAATTACAAAGAGAAATTGGGAGCTAGAAAGGCATTTAGAGAGTATCTGTTCCAACTTCCTCTTTTGCAGCTGAGACTGAATGCCAGAGAGGCTAAGTGACTTGTTAGGGACACCCAGCCAGTTGCTGTGCATGGCATGGCTATTCCTGGATGCCATCCCACACCAGGGCTGGCTTTGAGCATTAAGTCCTCCGTGGCTTTATGTGGTAGAAACATTCACTTCGGGATCAGATTTTCCTACTTTTGCTGCTTCTACATAGATGGCTCCATCCTGAATATGTCACTTTTAGGCTGTCCTGTACTTTCAGGCTGTACTTTGTACAAAAATAGCTTCCCAGTTCTTATGGCTGGCTATTTCTCACTTTGATTACCTGATATAATTACCCCTTGCCCAGTCTTCTGTGTGGTTCATGTGATTCATGGCTGTTATTAGCTGCAAGCCCAAATGCACTTTGGAAGGAGTATTATGAGCAAGGCCATTGATCAGGTGCTGTACAATCTCATTTGATTATTTTAATGTCTCAGGAGCACCGAGAGATTTAGGTAGATACATTTTGAAAAGATTGTTTCTTTTTATAGTTTCCAGGCAAGTTGGCTTTGGGGAGTATAAAGCTGTCCCATTTTTCAAATACAGGAACAGAATTTTTAAACAGCCACCCACCTATTTAAGAATTGTATTCTGTGAACGCTGGATAAAAGACCATCATGTGTGATTGAGAGTGCTGTTTTTGAAGTTTAATTCCCAAAACTGAATGAGTAGCTCAGGATTAGGTATAACCAACGTGTCTCTCTTTCTCAGCGATCTGAATTGATCTTTCCTTCCTGTAACTCACATTATTGTTCCTGGAGATTAGTCCCTCGCAGCCTGTCCCTTAGTGATTTCTGAGCCATCCTCAGGATGTACGTCCCGCACCTCGCCACCTGTTCCTCCTGCTGTGACCTTGTCTGTGGCTGACCCTCAAGGGGGTCTTTTCTGTTGGTGGAGGTGCTCTTCTCTTACTCACTGATGATATCATCTGCACTCTGAGCAGGTGAAGGGAACGCAGCTTACACTCCTATCGCTTCATTCCCTATGCCTCTATTTTAAGGATAGTTTCCTGGAGATTTGATAATAACGAAAGGGATGTGCAATATAGCAGAGAAAGACCAGAAAGACTCAGTTTCCCCAAAAGTACTCAGCGTCCCTGCCTGATCCCAGATGTCCCTGCACTAGGCGGGGGCAGCTCGCTCTCTACCGGAGGTTCTAAACACTTCGTGTTTCGTACCAACTGTCTCCCATCCCTAGAGAGAAATGGGAGCTTCTTCCTCGCTTCTGTCCTTGGCCTACTTGCTGCAGATGATTATTCTATGCACGAATGATTAAGAATCGGAAATGATCATTTCTTACTGGGGAAACTGTACGGGAGAACATGGTCTGGCCCTATGGCATCAATAACATAATCCTATCATGGCCTCATGTTTAGTCCATTTCCCAAAAGCTGGTCTATTCAATCTAAAGTAAAAGCGTGTAGGAAATAGCAAAAAACCAATCCAGGTTGCGTTGTTCCAAGCTCAATCCAGATAA
The DNA here is from genome assembly GCF_014898765.1 of Herpailurus yagouaroundi. Lineage (NCBI taxonomy): Eukaryota > Metazoa > Chordata > Mammalia > Carnivora > Felidae > Herpailurus > Herpailurus yagouaroundi. The sequence continues at coordinate 127,163,387 of NW_024412376.1, read as the reverse complement.
TTCCATCTCTTTTCATCAGGCGTTCATAAATGGGTAGGGTGAGAGGTCTAGTGGTTCCCGCAGTGTCTGGTGACACAAAGAAACATTTCTCAGTGCAACACTTTCCAGAGTGTAGATATAAATGTGCCTTCTCTGTGAAAGCTGCACTCTGGGGATTCCTCCACCGCTCTGATACTTGAGTGTCCTCTCTTCCCTCATCCCTCCTCGCACTCTTCTCGAAAGCTGAAGGCCTGAATGGACAAGGAAGCCCAGTGGGGAAGTCCCTAGGGGTCAGCCCCCTGGAACACAGAGCATGGCAGTAAAGGACAGTGGGGGCACCTGGGTGGCTCAGCCGGTTAAGCGTCCAGCTCTCGATTTCCGCTCAGGTCATGATCTCGCGGTTGGTGAGTTCGGGCCCCGTGTTGGGCTCTGCGCTGACAGTGCGGAGCCTGCTTGGGATTCTCTCTCTCCCTCTCCCTGCCCCTCCCCCACTCATGCTCTCTTTCTCTCTCTCTCAAAATAAATAAGTAAACTTAAAAAAAAAAAAAGGAGGAAAGAGCAGCAGATGAATTCGGTGGGGCATGTGGAGAATAATCAGCACAGTGCCTGAGGTAAGAGTATTTAGGGAAATTCTGATCCCCACTGGGAATTCTCGAATGTTATCGCTCAACCTAGACCTTGGATTTTTCTTAAAGATAGGTTTCATAACTGTAACCTGGCTGTGTCTGTGTGTGTGTGTCTGTGTGTGTGTCTGTGTGTGTATGTCTGTGTCCCTCTGTGTGTCCGTGTGTAGGTACGTCTGTGTGTGTGTGTATGTATGCCTTTGTGTTTATGTAGGTGTGGATGTATGTCTCTGTATGTATTGTGAGTGTCCCTGGATGTGTGTGTGTGTGTGTGTGTGTTTCCCTGAAAGCAGGGGCTTGGGCTGGAAGAGAAAAGAGGGGAACTTCTGAGGTGGAGGGCCCAGAACTCACATGTTGTGATGGTTCTGAGTCCATGAAGCAGTGCATACTCAAAGCTGACCTGCCCAGGCATCTTGGGGGCTGACCGGCACCCGGGAGAAGGATCTTGGGGGACTGAGTGATGGTGATTTTGATTATGCAAGGCAAGTTTTGTTGTGGCACAACAGGATCATCCTTCTTAGAAAAACCATCAGGTCTGGACTGCCCCTAATATTTGAGGTGCTCATTCAATAGTGTAAATGAAAGCCTGCATGCCACATCTCTAAATGTTCCAAAAGTATAAATCAAGCTCTATTGCAGCCTAGCCCTTGTGCCCAGCATGGTCACAGCACTCCCCAGGGATTGTCCTGGCAATCTGGAGGCTAAGGGAGCCATACCCGCCCCCTGCCCTCAAGGGGTAGTCCAGCTCCCCTGAGGTAGGCAGCACAGACAGGCCACGGCAGCCCAGGCTGTGGGCTCAGACTCTTGTGAGTGAATTCACCTGCCTGAACTGGGGACAGGCCCTGACGTGGACCACGCTTCCTGGGGAGTTCTCAGCTGTCAGTGCGTCCACCATCAGAGCAGAAGGATTCTATTGTCCAATTGCTTTGGGGGATGCGACATACCAATCTCTGTGTCCCCCCTTTTGGAGATACACAATTCAAATTATAGTGTAGAGTAAAGGTTATGATAGATCATACAATGAGAAAATCTGCCTGGTGTTGTTTAACTCAGCATTTCCTAGATGGGGTCTTTTTTTGGGGAACCTTCTTTTTTTTTCTTAAGCCTTAATAATATCCCAGGGCATTAGGGCTCTCACCTAAGGAACTACTTTTTTTGAGAAGGTTTTTTTGTTTGTTTGTTTTCCTTTTTCTTTTGAGCCTGGGCTTCAGCCATTTTTTCCTCTTCCTGCAGTAGGCCAATGTGTAAGTAATACTGCTCCTTAGCCTTCAAAGGCACTGCAGATTTTACTGACCCCTTTCTCTCCAGTCCCTCCCTCAGCTGACCTGGAACACGTTGTTCACTCATTATTCCAGAGAAGGTGCCACTGAGCCTTAGACTTTATCATCAGAAGTTCAGGCCTGTTGTGCTGCCTGTGGAAAAATCCCACGTAGCCACAGTCTATTCAGTTCTAAATTTGCTGTTTTTCTTATGACTATGCAGTGAATTGGTTACAGAATTTTCCCTCTAGATCCCTTGAGGTCTAGGACTTTAGAGAGCAATCAAATGATAGTGAGTCAGTAGTTTAATTCCAATGCCTGGCCCCCAACACTAAGGAAGAGTTTTTGGACCTCAGGTGCAGAGGACTGAATGAATCATACTCCTCAGTTTGTAGCACATGATTATTCCTGGTTCCTACAAGGCCCCTCTCTAATTCAGTCATTCATTATCTGGAGCCAATTTATCATCGGGCACAGTAAGCCTGGTGCTTTAGGGCTGGTCATTAAAAAAATATGATTTATTTAAAAAATTTTTTTTAGCGTTTATTCATTTTTGAGAGACAGAGACAGAGTGCAAGTAGGGGAGGAGCAGAGAGAGGGGGAGACACAGAATCTGAAGCAGGCTCCAGGCTCTGAGTTGTCAGCACAGAGCCCAAGGCAGGGCTCGAACCCATGAGCTGCGAGATCATGACCTGAGCCAAAGTCAGATGCTAACTAAATGAGCCACCCAGGCACCCCTAAAAATGTGATTTTTAATTTTTTTATGGACAGAAGGAGCCACAAATGCCAAAGGGCCCAGGACCTGTGGAAATCAGAATGTAGCCCTGCATTTATGTATTCTCTTTATCGTATGTCTCAGTCCTATTGTCTCCAGTAAGTTACCCTTTTGATGTGTACATTTATTTTTTTAAGTGTATTTATTTTTATTTTGAGAGAGATAGGGCATGCAAGCAGAGGAGGGGCAGAGAGAGAAGGAGAGAGAGAGAGAGAGAGAGAGAGAGAGAAAGCATCCCAAGCAGGCTACACGCTACCTGAGTAGAGCTTGATGCGAGGCTCAAACTTGCGAACCACGAGATCGCGACTTGAGCTGAAACCAACAGTCAGATGCCCAACCAACTGAGCCACCTAGGTGCCCCTGTGTATATCTCTTCCTATTTTGTGTTTTTGAAAAATGTATATTATTGCCTTGTGTAATATAGTTTTTATTTCAGTGATGTTGTATTATTCTGCTTCCTGAATTTCTCACTGAGCACTATGTTTTTAAGATCAACCCATGCTGCTGTAAATATGTCCAATTCATTGCTTCTACTTGCTGCAAAATCATCCACGTTTGCTCACACATTTCCCCATTCATTCTCCCAGTGATGCATGCCCGAGACCCCAGCTCCCTGCCACTACTATGCTGCAGTGACCTACAATGTCTTTTCATGGGCCTGGGTGGGAATGTCCCCAGGACATATGCTCAGCAGTGAATTTCTGAGTCAGAGGGCACACACATACTTCATTTGGCTAATAAAACCAAAAGGCTCTCTGGAAGGAATGCTGCTTTCATATTTTTTTTTATTTTGGGGGTTAGTCACGTCAGGGTTTGCTATCAGTTATGTTATAGAATAAATTGGGTAGTTCTATTTTATCTGCCAGAGCAACATACATTTCACTGGAATTAATTGTCCTTTGAAAGTGTGAGAGTGTGGGCAGTATGACTGTTTGGTGTTAAAGCCCATGGATACAGCCAATTCTCTGAAAATGTTTTCAATTTCTTCCGTGGGTGTTGGGTCTAATAAATTTCAATGTTTTTTTTTTGTTTGTTTGTTGTTGTTGTTTTTTAATCTGATGTTGGCACCTTGGCAGGAAAAACTAGGTCCATGTGACACCAGGATGTATATTTCTGTTATTTATTACTTTGTAACTCGCTGTAATACTTGAGGAAGATGCTCTGTGAGCACTGGATGCCTCCAAACACTAGGATTTCATTCTCTATGTCTTGCATAAGATTGCCCTGGTCAATAAATGGGTTTTAATTATTTTTCATGATCTCAAATTTTTGCTTTTAAATTGATGGTGATTTCACTTACTTTTTAGGTATTACGTGTATATATATATATATATATATATATAAATAAATTAAATAATAACATATATGTATATTATGTTATATATGTAGGTTTTATATGTATATATATATATATATATATATATATATATATATATATATATCTCCTCAAGGATTTTTCCCTCCTGAGGAAGCGAATGCTGGCAAATGACTACTTATAAATCATGTGATACTTTTGGAGTCTGAATCATCCTGACTACCCAGAGAGCATTTTTTTTCTTCCTTAATAATAGGCATTCCAAAATTGCACTTGTATCACAAAACTGTCCTGTCCTAAATCCTGTTTCAGGAATGACTAGTTTAGAGAGTGTGTGCCCCATTCCTGACTAATCACTGCACTGGAGACAGACATGTTTCCAAAAAGGAAGTCATCAGTAAAGACGAGTTAAGTGTTTTTAATTTCTCAAGTTCTTGGCAATTACATTACTCAGATACACTCCATTTTAAATAAACCCACAATAGCTAAGTTAAAATTTCTAGAATTATGTAAGAGGGGGCTCACGTGTCTTCCTGAAGAGTGTTCTATTGGATCTATCCATAAATGATTCCTCCAACCCACCCAAGAAATATGCCACTAATTTTGCTAGGCATTGAGAGAATGAGATTTCCTATTCAGATATGACTACTATAACTTATTTTGCTGGAATATGACTATTATAAAAAAGAAAAGGTATGACAATTGGATACTAGGATCCAAAGTGACTCAGAGGCCCAAGTTTCTTCCTTTCTCTGACGTTTTCCAGCAGTAACCTAAAATCCTAGGTGTTTAAGGGAAGTTTCCAGAAGAAAATCCTGATATGAAAGCAACTTTGTGGACTTCATATCATTAATTCCGGGCAAGAAAGCACAAAGCCCATTTTCTAATCTTAATTTGTTGTACTTGGGTATCTTATGGTGTCTTTTGGTTATCTGTGGGAGGTTGGTGCTTTAATCTACTAATCGACTCAACAAGCACTTATTGGCATCTCCTCTATGCCAGGGATACAGTGGTGAAGAAGTTCAACCGCCAAAGAAGTTCAACCGCCAAAAACAATCCCTGCCCTCCACAAGCTTGCATTCTAATGGAGGAAACAGACCACAAGCAAAGTAACAAGGGCTGTTCTAATTCGGTGGGGCTGCTGTGTGGAGTATGGAATGTGATGGGGGAGGGAGGAGGGATGGCTAGTGGCTGTGACTGCAGACAGAGATGACTGAGACAGAGAGGTGGTGCCTTGGATAAGAGTGGTAGCAGTGGAGACAGAGAGAAATGGGCAGATCTGGGATAGAATGTGAAGCAGAGCTACAGATCTCAAGCAAATGATGTCAGGCTACCTAGGTTAGACTCTGGAAACAGATTCTGAGGTGGAGGTTCAGGGGCAGGACTTGCCTGAGGGGTGCTCTTGAAAGCCCATGAAATATGCATGCATATGCATGAAATATGCATGAAAAACTGAGGAACATAGATAAGGGGTGCCTGGGTGACTCAGTTGGTTGGGCATTTGACTTCGGCTCAGGTCATGATCTCAGTTCGTGGGTTCGAGCCCTGCATCAGGATGTGTGCTGACAGCTCAGAGCCTGGAGCCTGCTTTGATTTTGTGTCTCCCTTTCTCTCTGCCCCTTCCCTGCTCATCCTCTGTCTCTCTCTCTCTCTCTCTCTCTCTCTCTCTCTCTCAAAAATAAATAAAGTGAGGAGCATAGAGTAGGGCAGACAGAGAAGTGGAGCCACACTTACAGCAATGGTCTCAGGCAATTGCAGAGGAAGACCAAAGCTGAGATAGTCCCTGTGACATGTCCCCAACTGAAGCAAGGAAGGTGTAGGTCTTTGTTCTCCCAGTGGAGCAGTCATTGGAAGGGGGCCGCTGCTGGAGGGAGGACATTACCTTGGGCACGGCTGCTCCCTTCACTTCCCGGGAGGGCAATGGCCCCAGAGGGTCTCAGCTGGGAGTGGTCCTGGGCCAGCACTCTCCGCAGCTGGGGAAATGAGCGCCCAGGTCATAACTGAGCATTTGGATGCTCAGCACCCCTCAAGCACACCATTCATTAGAGCCCACGTAGCCCTCACTTGCAGCGAAGTGGATATGGTGCTGTATTTTATCCCAGGCTGATGAAATGCTAAGCTCAGATTTTAAAGCCTCAAAAATTTTTTTTCAAGATTTTATTTTTAAGTCATCTCCATATCCCATGTGGGGCTTGAACTTACAACCCCGAGGTCAAGAGTCGCATGCTCCACCGATCTAGCCAGCCAGGTGCCCCTAGATTCTCAAATCGGAGTGAGCATCAGCATTATCTGAGAAGTGAATCCAGACTCCTAGACCCAGTGCCCCCAGAGAGTGGTTCAGGGGTCTGTGGTGTCACCAGAGAATCTCCAGTTTTCATGAGTATCCCAGGTTACTCTAATGCAGGAGTCCGCAGACAACACTGCGATGGGAGAATCCTGAGAAGCTGCCCGGATGTCCTGCCTTTGGGGTACGCATCCAGCAGGATCCCAGGATTGTGAATGAGGTGGATTTGACTCCTATGATTACGTTAGATTATGCCGCACAATTGATTATCCAGGTGGGCCGGACCTGATCACATGAACCCTTTGAAAGTGGAGAGTTTTCTCAGGCTGGTGGCAGGAAAGGAAGTCGGAGCTCAGAAGCACAAGAAGGGTTGTGGTGGTGTTGCTGTTTTGAGGAGGAAGCAGTAGCAGGCAGTATGGACAGCTTCTAGGCAGTGAGAGGGGCCCCCAGCTGACAGCACTGAAACAGGGACCCCAGTCCCACAATGGCAAGAGCCTGACTCCACCAAAGACAAGAAGGATCTTGGAAACAAATTTTCCTCACATCAGGCATGCTGAGCTAATAGATGGGTATTGTTTTAAGCTACTGAGCTTGTGGTATTTGTTGTGCAGCAATAGAAAAGTAAACCCACGGGCTCCTGGGTGGCTCAGTCGGTTGAGTGTCCAACTCTGGCTCAGGTCATGATCTCATGGTTCGTGGGTTCGAGCCCCGCTTAGGGCTCTGTGCTGACAGCTCAGAGCCTGGAGCCTGCTTTGGATTCTGTGTCTCCCTCTCTCTATCGCTTTCCCACTTGTACTCTCTCTCTCTCTTAAAAATAAACATTAAAAATTTAAAAAAAAAAAAAAAAGAAAAAGAAACCCAAACCATTGCATTAAACACATCCTGGAGAGCGAACAGGGAAGAAATAAAAGGGACGTGATTCTGCCACTGGTCGCTCTAGGGGAGCGCATGGCAAGAAAGAGAACCTCCCCCTAGGTTCCTCGCTGTAAACTGGAGATGATACGCTCACCCTGCCTCCCTCATGGGATTTTGGGGACTCCAAACCAGTTATAAAAATCAGATACGAAGACTGACATGTTAAGACAATATAAGCTCCGGGACTTGTAGCAAGCTTCCTCACAAGGATTCTTCTACATTGACTATATCGCTTTTTGAATGAAACAGTTGCTTTCATTCCCGAAGATATACAGAAAGTACTTCCCCTGAGACCGAAACAAATTACAGAGCACCAAGCTGCCCACTGGGGCTTGTCTGCCGAGTGCCAACAAGCCACGGTACCCTCGCGAGTTTAGATTCATGCGCACCCTTGAGCCTGGGATTCCTCTTCCTTGCACCTTATAGGGCTAGTTCTAGAGCCTCTTCGTGGAAGCAGCCGGGATGGGCAACAGGGAGTGGAGTTCACGTAACAGCCGGATTCATGCAGGAAAACAGAAGCCACGTTGGCTGCTACAACAGAGAGAATTTAATATAGAGAATCGTGTGGGAGGACTAAAGGAGCAAACAGGGCACACAGGCCTTAAACACAGAACAACTACAGGAAGTAGTACCCCACCCTCCTCCCCCCAAGGGCGGCTGGAACAAAAGGGAGCGGTGGGGGTTGCCAGAACCCAGAAATTCAGAGGACGGGCCTGTGGGAGCTGGGATGTAGATCTCTGAGTTAGAAGCCATGTCCCCGTGGTGCTGGCACCACCGAGGGTGGTAAAATGAGGCTGTTTCCTGGCAGGTTGGAAAAAGCTGGAGTCTAAGCCACTCCAGCCTCTGGGGCAGAAGGCCGCTGGTTGTTTTCCAGTCTCTCTAGTGCCCTCTAATGGCAGAACCAGGGGAGCAAGCAGGCAAAAAAATCTCGTTTGTACAGTCCAGCCCTCCGCATTCCCGCTTCCGAACCGGCGGGTTTGGAACCGAGAAGCAACGCCTTAATAACCAGCACAGATGGTTTTCCATTGCAAGCCGGGGAAGCCCAAGCTCATCTGAAGGTCTGGAAGACAGTGGCTGGGGATGGGGACGTGAGAGGCTTATTTTCAACTCCCCTTTTGCTCTAAGCAGAGATCCATGATCCAAGGTCATCGGAAGAGGACAGATTTCTCCCGCAATAGAACCCAGGGATGAGCTAGAGGCGTGGGGGGTGGAGCTAGAGAGCACCCGTTAGGGGGCGCTCACGTGAATGAGGTTCCCCAGCACAGCTGGGCGGATGGCCTAGGCTTTTGCTTCTCCAACAAGGGTGCTTGTCCCCTGGAAGGATCCAGAAGAATGCGAGGAAGTGCATGAAGCTACAGCATAAGCATGATGCCTCTTATTGGAATGTCAATTTTCCTAGAGCGTTTTTAGGAAAAATAATTTTCGTATGGAAAAAAAATATTATGGAATGGAATGCCAAATCTATTTAGATAAAAAAAAAAAAATCCAAAGAGAGTGGAATTGGCCATCTCCACTACCACCCATCCTTCTAGAGCACTCCTCCTCATCATGATCTGTTACCTGAATTTTTTTTTAATGTTTATTTTTGAGAGAGAGAGTGAGGGTGGGGGTGGGGGGCAGAGAGACAGGGAGACCGAAGACCTGAGGCAAGTTCTGTGCTGACAGCAGAGAGCCCCATGTAAGGCTCGAACTCACCCACGGTGAGATCATGATCTGGGCCAAAGTCAGACACTCAGTGGACTGAGCCACTCAGGTGCCCCTGTTCCCTGAGTTTTTGAATGTTCAGGGAGTGGTCTTTTTGTCTGGAGAGGACTATTTACAGGTTTTTGTTTTGTTTTTGTATTTGAAATTCCAACTGTTTAAAAGTCATAAATATTAAAACTTCGTTTTCTTAAGCCTTTATGTTAAATTTAGAAATCTCGTTAGACTTTTTATAAACCTAATAAAATAAGATCAGGTTAATGTTCGATTAACTCAATTTGAATAGATTAATGTCCCCCAAACATTGGTCCCACTTACAAATTTAATTAAATTCCCTTAAACATTTTCAACTCTATTTATATATGTAATATACTTAATTTTCTTAAGTGCTTCAAGTGTCTGACAAGGCAAATTTATCACCTAGCAAGCAAAAGCTTTCTAAGCATTTGGATAACTCTTGTACATTCAATAAATTAAATTTGTAAACGTAGTTATCTTTTTATTCTCTTAAGTAGTTCACTACTGGTTAAATATCTCTTCAAGTTTTCTTTTGTTTTTCAACTTAAAATTACAGGTCAAAAGCCCATTACACCTTTCAAATTGAAGCCACAAGCATAATCCAGTAGATTTTTGAGTCTGCCATATTTTTGAAACTTTTCTTAATTTTTTTTTTAATTTTTTTTTTCAACGTTTATTTATTTTTGGGACAGAGAGAGACAGAGCCTGAACGGGGGAGGGGCAGAGAGAGAGGGAGACACAGAATCGGAAACAGGCTCCAGGCTCTGAGCCATCAGCCCAGAGCCTGATGCCGGGCTCGAACTCACGGACCGCGAGATCGTGACCTGGCTGAAGTCAGACGCTTAACCGACTGTGCCACCGAGGCGCCCCTTCTTAATTTTTTTAATGTTTATTTATTTTTTTTTTATTTTTGAGAGAGAGAGAGAGAGACAGAGCGTGAGTAGGGGGTGGGGCAGAGAGAGAGGGAGACACAGAATCTGATGCAGGCTCCAGGCTCTGAACTGTCAGCACAGAGCCTTGACGTGGGGCTTGAACCCACAAACTGTGAGATTATGACCTGCGCTGAAGTTGGACGCTTAACCGACTGAGCCACCCGGGCGCGCCACGAAACTTTCCAATAACGCCTGCAGATAGTCTTAGTGATTATAAAACTGATTCCTAAAGTGAATATAAAGCTGTTATGTATAGCTTTGATTTGCTTCTTCATCTGTGTTCAATTCCAATCTTTTCTAGGGTTGAAAAAGCGTTTACCCAATTACCAGAAACAATTGTACCACTGTGCCTAGGTCCAGATTCCAGGATTAACCATTCCTGAGCACAGCATTGGAGTTTAAACAGCATACAGACCTGCAGGCTCCATGCTGCATGTCACAGATGATTACGTTGGATCCTTTCCACGACATTTGTGAAGATGGAGTTTTATAGCCCCCTTTTGGGTTGCATTTAACTAATTTATTTTCTAGCTGATTCATTTCTATATTTTTCTACTATATTTCTACTCTTGTCTGAGTCTGATCGTCATTTAAAGACGTCCTCATTTCTTCTGGCTTTTCCAGAAGAGCATTATACTCTTGCTAGTCACAGGATGGCAGATATGGATACATGTGGGAGAAGGCCTTCAATTGCTGCCTCTGGATATAACCTCAGGTGCAGAAAAGAGACGCTTAGGGCAAAGGACCCAGTGCTTGTTCTGGAGGAGCGAGGAGAAGCGTGAGTGAGGGGCGCTCACCCCTCTCACTTCCCCTCTTGTCATTGCCATGGAAGGGGTGTAAAATTTGTGCTACCCACACAGGAGGCTTGTGCTCTAAAAAGTGCCTCTTGACACCTCCCCCCTCTCCCATGAGGGGGTTTTGAGCTTAGAGTATGGCCTCAAACAGATTTGGGCTTGAATCTTGCCTTCACAACTTAAAAAAAGCATGCCTATCGGGAAAGTTATCCAACCCTCAGATCCTATTTTATGTAATTCATTATTATTATTTTTTTTAATTTTTCTTGAGAGACGGAGAGAGTGCATTCGTGGGAGGGACAGAGGGGGAGAGAGAGAGAGAGACAATCCCAAGCAGGCTCCATGCTAAGCATGAAGCTTGACACGGGGCTTGATTCCAGGACTGTGAGATCATGAGCTGAGTCGAAATCGAGTCGTACGCTTAACTGACTGAGCCATCCTGGTGCCCCAATTTTCTCAACTTAATTTTTTTTTTATAACATTTATTTATTGTTGAGAGACAGAGACAGATAGAGCATGAGCAGGGGAGGGGCAGAGAGGGAGGGAGACACAGAATCCGAAGCAGGCTGCAGGCTCTGAGCTGTCAGCAGAGAGCCTGACGCGGGACTTGAACCCGCGAACTGTGAGATCATGACCTGAGCTGAAGTCGGACGCACAACCGACTGAGCCACCCAGGTGCCCCTATATTCTCAACTTTAAAGCACCCAATTCATGGGATTATTGTTCTAATTAGTTGAAATTATGTACATAAACCAGACAGCATTGTGCCTGGCACGCAGTTAACTATAATCACCAATAACTGCTTTATTTTTATCATCCATGTCTATCTTTTTGTAAATTAACTTTTATTTTTTAAATTTACACCCAAGTTAGTTAGCATATAGTGCAACAATGATTTCAGGAGTAGATTCCTTAATGCCCCTTACCCATTTAGCCACAACCTCTCCAGTAACCCTCTGTTCTCCATATTTAAGAGTCTCTTATGTTTTGTCCCCCTCCCTGTTTTTATATGACTTTTGCTTCCGTTATGTTCATCTGTTCTGTGTCTTAAAGTCCTCATATGAGTGAAGTCCTATGATATTTGTCTTTCTCTGACTGACTAGTTTCACTTAGCATAATACCCTCTAGTTCCATCCACATAGTTGCAAATGGCAAGATTTCATTCTTTGGATTGCTGAGTAATACTCCATTGTGTGTGTGTGTGTGTGTGTGTGTGTGTGTGTGTATCACATCTTCTTTATCCATTCATCCATCAGTGGATATTAGGGCTGTTTCCATACTTTGGCTATTGTTGATAGTGCTGCTATAAACATGGGGGTGCATGTGTCCCTTCGAAACACCTGTATTCCTTGGGTAAATACCTAGTAGTGCGATTGCTGGGTTGTAGGGTAGTTCTATTTTTAGTTTTTTGAGGACCCTCCATACTGTTTTCCAGAGTGGCTGCACCAGCTTGCATTCCCACCAGCAATGCAAAAGAGATCCTCTTTCTCTGCATCCTCATCAACATCTATCGTTTGTTGCCTGAGTTGTTAATGTTAGCCATTCTGACAGGTGTGATTTTGATTTTATTTTCCTGATGATGAGTGATGTTGAGCATTTTTCATGTGTCTGTGTGCCATCTTGATGTCTTCTTTGGAGAAGTGTTCTATTTTGCCCATTTCTTCACTGGATTATTATTATTATTATTATTATTATTATTTTGGGTGTTGAGTTTCGTAAGTTCTTTACAGATTTTGGATACTAACCCTTTATCTGATATGTCATTTGCAAATATCTTGTCCCGTTTTGTCGGTTGCCTTTTAGTTTTGCTGATTGTTTCCTTCTTTGTGCAGAAGCTTTTTATTTTGATGAGGTCCCAATAGTTCATTTTTGTGTTTGTTTCCCTTGCCTCTGGAGAGATGTTGAGTAAGAAGTTGGTGCGGCCAAGATCAGAGAGGTTTTTGCCTGCTTTCTCCTCGAGGATTTTGATGTCTTCCTGACTGACATTTAGATCTTTCAACCATTTTGAGTTTATTTTTGTATATGCTGTAAGAAAGTGGTCCAGGTTCATTCTTCTGCATATCACTGTCCAGTCTTCCCGGCACCACTTGCTGAAGAGACTGTCTTTATTCCATTGGGTACTCTTTCCTGCTTTGTCAAAGATTAGTTGGCCATAGGTTTGTGGGTACATTTCTGGGTTCTCTATTCTGTTCCACTGATCTGAGTGTCTGTTCTTGTGCCAGTACCATACTGTCTTGATGATTACAGCTTTGTAATACAGCCTGAAGTCGGGGATTGTGATGCCTCCTGCTTTGGTTTTCTTTTTCAAGATTGCTTTGGCTATTCGGGGTCTTTTCTGGTTCTATACAAATTTTAGAATTTTTGTTCTGGCTCTGTGAAGAATGCTGGTGTTATTTTGATAGGGACTGCATTGTATATGTAGATTGCTTTGGGTAATATTGGCATTTTAACAATATTTGTTCTTCCTATCCAGGAGCATGGAATCTTTTTCCATTTTATTGTGTCTTCTTCAATTTCTTTCATAAGCTTTCTATAGTTTTCTTTTTTTTTTATTTTTTATTAAAAAAAATTTTTTTTCAACGTTTATTTATTTTGGGGACAGAGAGAGACAGAGCATGAACGGGGGAGGGGCAGAGAAAGAGGGAGACACAGAATGGGAAGCAGGCTCCAGGCTCTGAGCCATCAGCCCAGAGCCCGACGCGGGGCTCGAACTCACGGACCGCGAGATCGTGACCTGGCTGAAGTCGGACGCTTAACCGACTGCGCCACCCAGGTGCCCCACTATAGTTTTCAATGTATAAATTTTTCACCTCTTTGGTTAGATTTATTCCTAGATATTTTATGTTTTTTGGTGCAACTGTAAATGGGATCAATTCCTTGATTTCTCTTTCTGTTGCTTCATTGTTGGTGTGTAGGAATGCAACTGATTTCTGTGCATTGATTTTATATCCTGCAACTTTGCTGAATTCATGAATCAGTTCTAGCAGTTTTTTCGTGGAATGTTTTGGGTTTTCTATATAGAGTATCATGTCATCTGCAAAGAGTGAAAGTTTGACCTCCTCCTGGCCGATTTGGATGCCTTTTATTTCTTTGTGTTGTCTGATTGCAGAGGCTAAAACTTCCAACACTATGTTGAATAACAGTGGCAAGAGTGGACATCCCTGTCTTGTTCCTGACCTTAGGGGGAAAGCTCTCAGTTTTTCCCCATTGAAGATGGTATTAGCATTGTGTCTTTCGTATATGGCTTTTATGATCTTGAGGTATGCTCCTTCTATCCCTACTTTCTTGAGGGTTTTTTATCAAGAAAGGATGCTGTATTTTGTCAAATGCTTTCTCTGCATCTATTGAGAGGATCATATGGCTCTTGTCCTTTCTTTTATTGATGTGATGAATCACGTTAATTGTTTTGCAGGTATTGAACCAGCCCTGCATCCCAGGTATAAATCCCACTTGGTCGTGGTGAATAATTTTTTTAATGTATTGTTGGATCTGATTGACTAATATCTTGTTGAGGATTTTTGCATCCATGTTCTTCAGGGAAATTGGTCTGCAGTTCTCCTTTTTAGTGGGATCTTTGTCTGGTTTTGAATTCAAGGTAATGCTGGCTTCATAGAAAGAGTTTGGGAGTTTTCCTTCCATTTCTATTTTTGGGGACAGCTTCAAGAGAATCGGTGTTAACTCCTCTTTAAATGTTTGGTAGAATTCCCCTGGAAAGCCATCTGGCCATGATCTCTTGTTTTTTGGGATATTTTTTGATTACTAATTCAATTTCTTTGCTGGTTTTGGGTCTGTTCGAATTTTCTATTTCTTTCTGTTTCAGTTTTGGTAGTGTATGTGTTTCTAGGAATTTGTCCATTTCTTCTGGGTTGCCCATTTTATTGGCATATAATTGCTCATAATATTCTCTTATTATCGTTTGTATTTCTGCTGTGTTGGTTGTGATCTCTCCTCTTTCATTCTTGGTTTTACTTATTTGGGTCCTTTCCTTTTTCTTTTTGATCAAACTGGTTAGTGGTTTATCAATTTTGTTAATTCTTTCAAAGAACCAGCTTCCGGTTTCATTGATCTGTTTTACCGTTTTGGTTGTTTGTTTGTTTGTTTTTTGTTTTTTGTTTTTTGGTTTCAGTAGCATTAATTTTTGCTCTAGTCTTTATTATTTCCTGTGTTCTGCTGGTTTTGGGTTTTATTTGCTGTTCTTTTTCCAGCTCCTTAAGGTGTAAGGTTAGGTTGTGTATCTGAGACCTTTCTTCCTTCTTTAGGAAGGCCTGGATTGCTATATACTTTCCTCTTATGACCGCCTTTGCTGCATCCCAGAGGTTTTGGGTTGTGGTGTTATCATTTTCATTGGTTTCCATGTACTTTTTAATTTCCTCTTTAACTTCTTGGTTAACCCATTCATTCTTTAGTAGGATGTTCCTCAGTCTCCAAGTATTTGTTACCTTTCCAAATTTTTTCTTGTGGTTGATTTCGAGTTTCATAGGGTTGTGGTCTGAAAATATGGGCGGTATGATCTTGATCTTTTTGTACTTGTTGAGGGCTGATTTGTGTCCCAGTATGTGGTCTATTCTGGAGAACATTCCATGTGCACTGGAGAAGAATGTATATTCTGCTGCTTTAGGATGAAATGTTCTGAATATATCTGTTAAGTCCATTTGGTCCAGTGTGTCATTCAAAGCCATTGTTTCCGGGGTGCCTGGGTGGCTCAGTCGGTTAAGCGGCCGACTTCGGCTCAGGTCATGATCTCACGGTCCGTGAGTTCGAGCCCCGCGTTGGGCTCTGTGCTGACAGCTCAGAGCCTGGAGCCTGTTTTGGATTTTGTGTCTCCCTCTCTCTGACCCTCCCCTGTTCATGCTCTGTCTCTCCCTGTCTCAAAAATAAATAAAACGTTAAAAAAAATTTAAAAAGAAAAAAAAAGAAAAAAAAAGCCATTGTTTCCTTGTTGGTTTTCTGATTAGATGATCTGTCCATTGTTGTAAGTGGGGTGTTGAAGTCCCCTGCTATTGTAGTATTATTAATGAGTTTCTGTATGTTTGTGATTAATTGATTTATATATTTGGGTGCTTTCCACATTTGGAGCATAAATGCTTACAATTGTTAGGTCTTCTTGGTGGATAGACCCCTTAATTATGGTATAATTCCCATCTTCATCTCTTGTTTTATTTTATCTTTATTTTAAAGTCTAGGTTTTCAGATATAAGTATGGCTACACTGGCTGTCTTTTGTTGACAATTAGCATGATAGATGGTTTTCCATCCCCTTACTTTCGATCTGAAGGTGTCTTTAGGTCTAAAGTGGGTATCTTGTAAACAGCATATACATGGATCTTGTTTTCCTATCCATTCCATTACCCTACGTCTTTTGATTGGGGCATTTAGTCCATTGACGTTTAGAGTGAGTACTGAAAGATATGAATTTATTGCCGTTATGTTGCTTGTAGAGTTGGAGTTTCTGGTGGTGTTCTCTGGTCCTTTCTAGTCTTTGATGCTTTTTGTATTTGTTTGTTTGCTTGTTTGTTTGTTTATTTATTTATTATCATCTTTTCTCCCCTAAAATTTCCTGCAGGACTGGTTTAGTGGTCATGAACTCCTTTAATTTTTGCTTGTCTGGGAAACTTTTAATCTCTCCTTCTATTTTGAATGACAACCTTGCTAGATAAAGAATTCTTGGCTGCATATTTTTCTGATTCAGTACTTTGTATCCTGCCGCTCCTTTCTGGCCTGCCAAGTTTCTGGGATCAGTCTGCTGCAAACCTGATCTGTCTTCCCTTGTAGGTTAAGGACTTTTTTTTCCCCCTTGTTGCTTTCATGAAAGCAATACTCCTTGCCTGAGTATTTTGTGGATTTGACTATGATATGCCTTGTTGGTGGTCAGTTTTTGTTGAATCCAATGGGAATCCTCTGTGCTTCCAGGATTTTGATGTCTGTGTCTCTCCCCAGGTTAGGAAAGTTTTCTGCTATGATTTGCTCACATAACACTTCTACCCCTATTTCTCCCTCTTCCTCTCCTGGGACCCTTGTGATTTTGATGTTGTTCTTTTTTAATGAGTCACTGATTTCTCTAATTCTTAAATTGTGCTCTTTTGCCTTAATCTCCCCCTCTTTTTCTGCTTCATTATTCTCCATAAGTTTGTTGTCTATATCAATGATTCTCTGCTCTGCCTTATCCATTCTTGCCACCGTGGCATCCATTTGAGATTGCAGCTCAGTTATGGCATTTTTTAATTTTATCCTGACTAGCTTTTTCTTCTTTTATCTCCACAGAAAAGGATTATAATCTATTTTTGACTCCAGCTAGTACTCTTGTTATTGTGATTCTAAATTCTGGTTCAGGCATCTTGCTTGTATCTGTGTTGGTTAAGTCCCTGGCTGTCATTTTTTCCTGCTCTTTCTTTTGGGATGAATTCTTTCATTTTGTCATGTTGAAAGGAAAAAAGGAATTAATGAGGTAAAAAAATATTAAAATTAAAAAAATTAAAATTAAAAAATTAAAAACAACACACACACACACACACACACACACACACACGGACACACACTCACACAAATCAAATAAATGATGCTAGATCCTAGGTGTGTTTTGGTCTGGGTATTGAAAGGGGCTTGACAGATTAGAGAAAAAAAGGGGAAAGAAAAAAAAATGTTTGAAAATTTGAAAAAATGAATACACTGAAAAAGAATAAAATGAAATGATGGAAGTAAAGTAGAATTTGAAAAAATTTACACAAAAGTAAAAAATATAGTAGAAAAAAATTAAGGGAAAATATTTTTAATAAAAATTGAAAATAAAAATAAAGGTTTCTCTTTCTGTATTCAAGAAAAAGAAAAGAAATGAAAAAGAGAAAAAAAAAAAAAATTCAATAGATGGACCAATGAACAGACTGAAATACAATTGAAATTACTTTATTTTCCCCTGAAAGTCAAACTATGAAGTGCTTTATAGTCCATAAACTAAGCAGGCAGAGAGATTTGTGTTCCTGAAGAGTGAGGTTGACCCAGTTGGGCGGGGCTTAGTGTAATGGCTCTATTCTCCACTAGATGGCTGCTTAGCTTAGGGGGTGGATTGTTGTGGCACTTTTAGGTGCGTATGTGCATGCTTGAGAGCGGTGAAAATGGCATCTCCCAGCTACTCAGTCTCTAGTATCCGAACTCTATTCTCCCCGATCAGCAATTGCATGCCTGTCCTTTGTCTTTGGCTTCTGTCCACTCCCTGCTTTTACACTGTCTGTGACCAAGTCCCAGGCAGCATCTCCCTCCTGCATTTTATCTCAGATGCAGCTTTTTTTCCCGGCCCCTTATTTCTGAGGGACTGCAGCTTTGACCTGCTCAGATCCTCTGTAGGAGGGTCTCACTGAGCAATGGCTGGGTGCCGGCCACACCCAGGAACATTCACAGGACTGTGCTGCTGCTGATGCCCAGAGACTGCAGTTGGGTGCCAGCCCATCCCAGAGAAAGTTCATGCAATCATGCAGTAGCAGTATTTCAAGGATTATGGAAAATCACAACACATATCCAGCACCACACTTCACCCACAACAACCTTGTTCCAGAATGTGGTTGTTCTCCTGGGTCCACTGGGGGTTTTGCCTGTGGGGGGGCCACACAGCCTCTACCAGGTGACCTCCCAGCAGGGGAACCACCTTTCCCTGTGTGGTCCGAAGATCCCCGGACTTCACTCTGCTCCTGGGGATTTGCCCTTCTCACCAGAGCACTGCCAGGTATTGAGCTGAGGAGTTTTAGACTCTGCATTCCCCCTGTTTATAGAGTCTTAATGGAATTTAAACCCTCTCCTTTCTTCCTTTTTAGTTCAGTCCCTGTGGCTGTTCCACTTTTCCACTTTCTCTCCAGCTGCTTTTGGAAGGGGTGCTTCTCCCCCTCCCCCCCTCCCCCACCAATCTCTGTCCTCTCTCTGCAAGCCACAACAGCTCCCTGCCCTCTGTGGCTTCTTGCTCCCCAAGTTCACCTCTCTGCACTGCGTACCTGCTGAATTCTGTGGTTCAGGTTGTGCAGATTGTTGTGTTAATCCTCAAGTAAGTTTTCTAGGTGTGCAGGATGGTTTAGTGTTGATCTGGCTGTATTTCATGGATGCGAGACACAAAAAAAACTCCCGTGCTCTTCTGCCATCTTGGCTGCTCCCCCCTCATCCAAATCTGTCTTACTCAGTGTGCTCTATCCAAGACCTAGCCCAGGGCTTGGCACCAAGACTTGAATGACTTCCAACCCATGATAATATTTGGGGTACTCTTCCTTAGTTCCTAGAACTGTTCATGTTGGATGTTACTTGTGCCTGAATGATATGCTTGAGGGCCATATATGGAGCATTGGTGTTATGTCAATGTGATGATAATTGTTTTGCATAATGTATGTTTATACTGTTGGACATAGGTAAATCCAGTCATGTGATAAGGAGTGAGGTCATGCCTAAAGGGTAAGATAATTCATTGTGTCATCAACTAGGCAAGAGACCTTGATCCCAGAATTGGGTGAGAGAAGTGTAAGGGGGTAACAGCATGGGGATCTTTCTTTCTTTTGTGTTTTTAATGTTTATTTATTTTTGAGAGAGAGAGAGAGAGAGAGAGAGAGAGAGAGAGAGAGAGAGAAGGGGCGGGGGGGGTAGAGGATCTGAAGCAGACTCTGTGCTGACAGCAGAGAGCCCGATGTGAGGCTCAAACCTGGAACCTAGGAACCCTGAGATCATGACCTGAGCTGAAGTCAGATGCTTAACTGACTGAGCCTTCCAGGTGCCCCAGGGTCTTTCTTTCTCTTGGACGTGATCACTGAGATGTCAAGATGATTACGGAGAGACTTTGAGAAGGATGTCTTTACATGACACCCTCCATGTGGCCACTTTCTGTCTGAGTCCCAGCCCTATCTTATTGTAATTGTCATCTGAGATAGCTATCCTCTGATTCCAAAGGGCTGGGACCTCTTCTTTCTCCTGGTTCCTAACCTGTGACCAGGGATTCCCAACTTCATCACTACCGGGTTTTTGGACTGGATAATTCTTTGTTGCAGGGGGCTATTGTGGGCATTGTAGGAGAGTTAGCAGAATCATACTTGTAGGTACTGAAAGCAGGAAGAAATCGAATGCTCTACTCACTGGATAGCAATAACACCTCCCTGGGTGTGACATAAAAAAACTGTCTCCAGACATTGTCAAATGTCCCCTGGGGAAGCCTGTTTGAGAACCACTGAGTTAGACTGTTTCTTATGCTTTTGTACTTACTTCCCTTGTTTGACCTTTGGCATTTTGTAAGGTCTTCCTCAAAATACTGTCCTGTCTCGGCTGTGCTAAGGGGTAAGGAAATGTTCCTTGGATATGCACAAAACAAGTTCTTAAAGGTGGAGCAAGCAGACATTGGAAGCCATGGGGACTGGGGTGGCAGTAGAAATCAAAGCAAAAGAATTCTAAGGGGAAATGAAACTCCCTGGTGTCCCACCTGAAGATTCAAAGATTCAATTTCAAGAGTTTATTCAATTTCAAGAGTTCAACGCCTTAAAAAGGGATGGTGGTTTTGCTTATATTGTTTTTCCCATGAATTTTTGGATTTCCTCCGCCCCCCCCCCCCCACTGTGAGGCAGGTGCACATTTAAGAAGTTCTGAATAAATGTCATGCCACGTTATTGAGGCCTCATTAGAGCTGAATTTTATAGTTTTTAACTGAGAAGGGAAAATACAAAGGGTAAAAGTTTAACATGGCTGAAAGCCCAAGAAATAAATTTGCAAAGCACTTTATGGCCTTTCCAGCTATATTAGAAATTAAGAGGGGATGACGGTGCTGTTTCCTGATGGCCAAGCATCTGGAAATGTTTTTTCCCTTGTTTTCATGGGCACCATGGCTGACTCACAAGGGACTCTCCCTCTTGGCATCTTTTACGGGGAGTGCTAGTTGCAACTTGTTGGCACAGGTAAGATTTATGGATCTTTCAATTCCCCACAGTTTCTTTTCCTTGCCTGTTGAAACATTCCACCCAGACCCCGAAGTGCAAGCCAATGGAACACAATGGAATAGCTTGCAAAGCAGGTCCAAAGTGTGGGAAAAATTTTAATACAGATATCTCTGGACAAATGACAACTCAGTCCATATATGTGCTAGGGCTAATTTGTATTTTTAGACTTGAGACACTATGGAATAGGTAGGGGACAGTTTGCATGTGAGATTGATTCCAAGAAACAGTACTTAATGATGCAAGGGATTGGACAAGACACTGGGGAGGGGAAGGGAGGGGAGGGGAGGGGAGGATCAGTCAGGCAAGATTGCTGTCAGGAACGTACGCATTTTGTAAGGGAGTGACGTCTAGCTTGAATGTAACTGTGATATATTTTAACACCCTGGGGATGGTCAAAGGCTGTGGGAAAGAAGAGGAGGGAGAGACTATTTGTGGTCCCGAAGAACATGGGGTGGCCTCATGAATGAGAGAGCATTTGAGTTGAGTCCCGAAGCTGTGTATTGTTTTGATAGGTGGAGATGGCTGGTCGTAGCAGCACTGGGGAGGGATGGAATAGTATGAGCAAAGGAACAAAGATGGGAAGGAGAAGGCCATGTTTTGGGGTTTAAGCGTGGCTGGGGTCTAAGATATGTTAAAGTAGCACTCTTTATCCACTAAAGACAGGAGTGGAAGATAAAGCTGGAAGGACACATTTATGTGTTTAGTAAATAAATACCCATTAGATGAGTACATTAAAGGCAGGCTGTGGTCACATCAGAGAGGCACTGAATGCCAGAATCAAAGAGCTAAGCAGTTTGGCCTTCCTATTATAGGCAATATGGGGCAGTGGGCATTGAATATTTTTGAGCAGGAAAATAACATCAAATTTGTGTTTTAGGCAGATTAAATTAGCAAATGCATGAGCACGGGCAGCCGCAGAGTTTCCAAAATATGGTAAGTGCACTGTGTGGCCCTGCACAGGACGATTTTAGGTGGGCAGGGCAGGGCGGACACTCAGGTGGTAAGAATCAAAGGAGCTCTGCTGCTCATTCGTTCGTGGCCCCCCTGCCGCTCTGCATTATTAAATGGTCCTTACATGACCCCCTAGGTACACGGACATGGAAAATGTTAATATTTATATTCAACCGTGATTTAAAACTAGCATCTAATATAAAATCTTCTCTTAAAATACACTTATTAAGAAGAAGCATGAGTTATTTTAAGAAAAAAAATTAGGGGCGCCTGGGGGGCTCTGTCGGTTAAGCGGCCGACTTCGGCTCAGGTCATGCTCTCTCGGTCCGTGAGTTCGAGCCCCGCGTCGGGCTCTGGGCTGACGGCTCAGAGCCTGGAGCCTGTTTCGGATTCTGTGTCTCCCTCTCTCTGACCCTCCCCTGTTCATGCTCTGTCTCTCCCTGTCTCAAAAAATAAATAAAACGTTAAAAAAAAAATTAAATAAGAGAACAGGTGGATAAGCCAGCATCCTGAAGATGACACGTGGGATTTGGGAAACACTGGATTAGAACCAGAGGTTAGAGGAAGATGATGGTTCATGGTCACTGAGCCACCTCCTGTGCCGTCTGAGTGATGGTGGCTGGTCCATGACCTGTGGCATGACAAGTTTTCAGTATTGAGCTTTTTATCTTAATTGTGTGTGAAGAGCACGATTCCAGTTAAAGGGATTTTAGGCAGCAGGTAGCAACATGGGGAAAATTTGTGGGGCTGGAGGAATCCCAGATTATCAGCCTAGACTTTTTTTGTGGGGGAAGGCAAATGTTAAGATCCTTTTACAGAGAACTGTGGGGAGGGGAGGTAGCTAGAAGGAAGTGTCCTAAGTCTTTTTTCTCCAGGGGCAATTGCTCACCCAGGGTACCAGACCAGCCCAGCTAAGGCTGGAGGTCATGCCTCCTGTGCACACACACCAACTCTTTTTTTTTTTTTTAATGTTTATTTATTTTTGAGACGGAGAGAGAAAGTGTGAACAGGGGAGGGGCAGAGAGAGAGGGAGAACACAGAATCCGAAGCAGGCTCCAGGCTCTGAGCCGTCAGCACAGAGCTCAACGCAGGGGCTCCAACTCACGGACCGCGAGATCATAACCTGAGCCGCAGTCAGATGCTTAACTGACTGAGCCACCCAGATGCCCCACAAATTTTTGTATTCTTACAAAACAGATCAATAAATAGCTCCTTTAAAAACGAACAGACTTGGGGCGCCTGGGTGGCGCAGTCGGTTAAGCGTCCGACTTCAGCCAGGTCACGATCTCGCGGTCCGTGAGTTCGAGCCCCGCGTCAGGCTCTGGGCTGATGGCTCAGAGCCTGGAGCCTGTTTCCGATTCTGTGTCTCCCTCTCTCTCTGCCCCTCCCCCCGTTCATGCTCTGTCTCTCTCTGTCCCAAAAATAAATAAACGTTGAAAAAAAAAAAAAAACCAACAGACTTGTGAATGAGTCTCTACAGACTTTAAGGATGGTTTCTCAAGGAGAAAGAAAAAAGTCTCCCTAATTTTAAAGTATTAGCATTGCAATTGGCTAGATAATTCCTGCTGTTTAGGGTTTGATAAAGGGAAAAGTGGTGAAGGCCTTCAAGGGTGTGGGGGGGGGGGGGTGGAGAGAGTCCCTTTGCCTGGATATTAAAGTTTTTACTGTCAAAGATAGTTACTTAAAAAGCACAGTTGTATTGAGATATACTTTACATGCCAAAAAAATCCACCCTCTTAAAATGTACAGCTCAGTGGCGTGTTTTTTGTTGTTGTTATTGTTTTTGGTATAGTCACAAAATAACACAACCAAGAATACTCATTCCAAAACGTTTTCACCATCCCCCAACCCCCCCCATACCCCTTTAGCAGTTACTCCCCCCTTCCTCCCCTTCCCCCCAACTGCTAATCTACTTCCTGTCTCTCTGGATTTGCCTATATTGGATATTTCATACCCATAGAATCATATAATGTGTGGCCTATTGTGACTGGCTTCTTTCACTTAGTATAATGTTTTCAAGTTTCATTCATGCTATAGCATACATTAAGAAAGCGTTTTTGAAAAACATTGATCTTTCTTATTAAAAAGAAAAAAAAAAAAAAACCTCCGGGTTCCTGGGTGGCTCATTCAGTTAAGAGGTTAAAAGGCCCTTGGTTTCTGCTCAGATGATGATCTCAGGGTCGCGAGATCTGTGCTGACAGTGGCGCCTGTTTGGGATCCTCTCTCTCTCCCTCTCTCTCTACTCCTCCTTCACTCTCTCTCAATAAATAAATGAACTTAAAAAATTATTTAAAAAACCCAGAACCTTCTCATTAGCTTCTGACGGGCATAACAACACATTCTTCCCAGAAAGGTGGCTCTTTTCCTCTCTTCCTTTCCTTTCCCTTCCTTCTCCTACCCTCTCCCTCCCATGCCCCCTCCTGCTTCCTCTTTCCCTCTCTCTCTCTATCTCTCTCCCTCTCTCTCTCTCCCTCCTCCCTTCCTTATTTCCCTCTTTTTTCTTATGGAAAATAACCATCTGCCTGCTGGAAGGTCTTCAGGTCTTCTTAGCACATCTTAACGATCACATCCTTCACCTCTTTCCCCTTTTCTGCTCCAGTCCCCATTCCTTCCAGGCTTATTTAAAAAAAAAAAAAAAAAAAAAAAAAAGGAACAATCCCTTTTTTTAGCACATGGCTTTCTCATCTGGGTCTGCTGACTGATCATAGGAAATCTTACCTTATTCTGGGAGTGATGGTGGGGAACTTCCTGTCTGGATAATGTTGTATGAAGGGCAGGCAAGCCCTTTTTTGCAGAAAGCCAGAATTTTCTTAAATAACCTAGAAACAGGCATTTGCTCAGTGCACGACACCATACGAGGTGCTCTGTGGAATATAAAGTTGAGAAAACCAAAGACCTGCTTTAGGTAGCTTGTATTCTTCAAAGCTATCTAAAATATTCTTGATGATAATGATTCGTAGTTGTTCACTGGACTGCATTGCACTCCTAGATAGTAAACTCCTCACAGCCTGGAGCCATGTTCTGTTAACCTTCCCAACACCTGCGATGCTCTGCGCAAAGTAGGTCTTGGTTTTGTTAGGATGCCCTAAAGAAAAGGTACATAAAGTGCTGTGGAAAGTCAGATGAGGGGTGGGTTACTTCTAGATGGAGAGGTCCCAGAAGGCTTCATGGAGAAAACGGTTTCTGAGGTAAGTAGTGAAGAATGAGCAGGATTCAGACACATGGAGTGGGAAAGAGAATTCTAGGAAACAAGGAAGTGTACAGAGGTGAAACAGTGGGAGGCATGGAAAGCAGATCATAAGTCAAGTTGATGATGAGTTAACTTTGGAATAGAAAAGAAGGAAGCTGAACAGATCACAACAGAGATGGCCTAAGCTTTCAAGTAAGGAAAGAAACAAGAGTGTATTCAAAGGAGGAAAGAAATGGCATGGAATTTGACTCCAAAGGAGTGTGGAAAAGGTTTGGCTGTAGGATATGCGTTGGAAACTCGACTAGACATTAAGACATGAGATCTTCAGGTGTTAATAGGGCATACAGATGGAGAGATCTACAAATATTGGATCACTCTGGTTAGAACTCAATGAATTTCTTAAATATGTTGGTGCACATATTTTACATTTTAATAATTTATATTCTATTAAAAATTAAAATAGAATATGCATTCATTATTCATCATCTGGTCAACAAATATTATTAAGCACTGCTTTAGATTCTGGGGATACAGCAATGAACAAGATAGACATTTTTGAACATGTACATTCCAGTAGGAGAGACAGACAAAAAACAACAACCAAAAAACCTAAGTAACAGAAATGTGTCCAATACTAGCAGAAACAAGTATAGTTAAACATCATTAATTCAAAACTATTTATTGAAAATAATACACATTAACAATGACCTATTTTCTAACTCATCACGAGCTGTTTTCTAATACAAAAAATAGAAAATCCAAACCCAGTTCAATCAAAGCCTATTTTCTCTAGTCCTTCATATGTCATATTAAGAAGGCTTTATTATATCAAGGCAGGAAGTTATTTGGCACAATATGAAAGGCAGTCTGAAAATGTTGGAGACACTTTAACATGAGTATACTGAGAGTTAATTTCCAGAGAATCATGCTAAGAGTCATAAAGTCTTGGTAGCACCAGGTAACACTGTAATTTTTTCCTCCTGAATATATTGACGTACATATTTAGATGCATCAGATGCAGATACATAGAGCATCCTTCCTGCTTTCAAAAAAGCTCCCAGTTGATAGGGAGAAAGAACCCACTAGAAAGCCAACAAGACCCACGTGTAACACTGGTTCCATGTATTCCCCCAGCCCTAAAGGCAAGTCTCAGCCCTCAGTGAATGTCCCAATGTCACAAACAACTATTGGACTGGCCTTGGAGGATGGTGGAGGCGGGTTCCTGCTCATGTAGAAAGTGCTGCGTTAACAAAAGTAAAGAGGAAGTAGGTATAGAGAGAACGAACTAATGTTTATTGCGTTCTGAATGTAACATTTGGTATGTAGGAGATACTCTAGAAATATTTGTTCAGTGAATAGCCATCCTTGTTAGAAAAGGATCATCACAGCCATTTTGTAGATGAAGAAACTGAGGCACAGAAAGATGAAATAATAGTTTGAAAGTCATGTAACTAGAAGCGATGGAGTTCGATATCAACCCCAGTTAGATATCGACCCACAGTTATATTCTTTGCCAGCTGTGTGGCTAAGTGCCCACGTGTGGCTGACACAGAGGGTGTCCAGTGAGGGAACAGAGCCGGCCCTGGAGCCAGAGCGGGAACCAGCCTGCATTGGTCCCTAAATGACATACTGAGGAACATACACGGTCCTCAGTGAGAAGCCACCAAAGATCTTCCAGTAGGAGAGTGACTCCGCTGGCAGTGTCTATTTCAGGGAGACGGGGGTGGGGGGGTGGGGGGGTGGTGGGGGGCGGGACGGGACCGCCCCCCCGCCCGGGGGGGGGGAGGGGGCAGGATTTGAGGGAAAGGAAGGGAGGCAAGATGGGGCTGGGATCTCCAGCTTGAGTGAGGGACGAGGCCATTAGCTGAAACAGGGTATGAGAGAAAGAATGCAGTTGGTGGGCAGAAGATAATATTGGGGCCCTTGCAGGGGACACATCTAAAGAGACATGTAGGAGGGACCGCAGGAAATAAGAGACGGGAGCAAAGGAGAGCCGCTGGAACCAGGAAGGGTTAGACAGCTCCAGTCTGCATGCGGCAGTGAGGTTAGAAGGATGAGAGGGTCAGGGAGAGGGGTGGAGAGAAAAGTGAAAAGAAGAAGAGGCAGAGGAGGAATCAGCACACAGGGCTAAGGAGGGGAGGGCAGGGCGGTGGGAGGAGGCCCGGAGGGAGACAGGTTACACGAGCCGAGGGAAGAGGCAGGTCCCGGTTTGGGCTGATTGAAGGTTCTCGGGGACCTCAGGAATTTCAGCTTCCCAGGAGTGGATGGGGCGAAGCCGGGTCCGGGAGCGGGGGGTGAGTGGGTGATGAGGCGGCGGGCAAGGTGGGACCCGCCTAGTCTATCAGCGGTGCGCAGCAGAGACTCCGGATAACCGGAGGGGAGCACCCCGTGGGGAGAAATCCCAGGGAGATGCCGTGTGGAGTTGCAGACAGAGCTGGCAGCTGGCGGGGGCAGTCACTGCAGAAGAGACGTGAGGCAAGTAGAGTTCTCTCTCTCCCACTTCTGGGCGATGCAGGTTTCTGAGCATGGAGGGGTGGGGGTGGGGGATGAGACTGAGCAGCAGCGTCCTCCGTAGCATTGGTAAGAGACGGCAATATGGCAATATTACTGTTTTAGGGGCATGTCCTGCTGACTATTTTACAATGACATTCTCTTTGGAAGGGATATGAATAGGACCGGATTTATAGCAGAGGCAATAGCAGGTGGCTGAAGTGCCTCAATTCGTGAAGCAGCCTGTCTAGGCTCAGAGCCCAGCCCTACCCCTTCCTGCGTGGCGTGAGGCAGAAGGCAACATATTTAACCTCACTGTGGCCCCGTTTCCTCATCTGAAAACAAGAGTAATAACAGGACCACCTGATAGGATTGTTGGAGCATTATTTAAACTGAATAAACACTGTGAATGACCTGGAACAATGCCTGGCACGGAGCCAGCCCCATGGAAGTATTTTCCCCCACGACTGTTATTTGTTATGCTAAGGATCTGGGGTGTCAGCGCTGGAGAGAACCCTGGGGTTCAACTGACCACAGTCTTTCCACCTGCCGCCAGCCTATGCTGCTGCTATGGTTGCTTTGGCTGTTTTTCATCAACACGAAGTTCTCTTAGCTTTGCGTGTAACAGACGCTGTAAATTAGTATTTGCTTTTCCAGATTAGAAGAGGCCGTTCTTAAGTGGAAAAACAGCGGCTTCTCCCGCAGGGTAATGAGGAAGAAGACACCTTTTAGGAGAAACTGGTCGGGGTATAGTAAAACTCTGAAGCACAGTACTCATCTTGGTATAACAAAATAATTATAACACGGCGGGGGGAGGGGGGTCTACATGCTATTAAATATATTATTGTTTTGGTATATTTTAACTGGTTAGGGAGGCTATATTTATGCTTTGTATCTTTCTTAAAAATTCTTCCTCTAAAATACTCCGAAGCACCAAAGTGGAAACATCTGGTATCAGGCAGTATGCAAAAAATAACCTGTTACCTTTCAGCTATTTTTGATGGCAGCTGAGGTTATTTGGAATTGCTCTCCCTCACCGCCACCTGCTGGTCAAGGCCCAGTCCAACTTACTGTCCCAGGACCGCGGGGTTGGGCTTCTGAGGGCTCCCCAAAGGTTGCAAAAAGAGGCCCTCATTTCTTCCTATTAAGAAAATACATTGCCATTAAAATTTGTTTTATTTAAAAATTTTTTTAATGTTTTTATTTTTGGGACAGAGAGAGACAGAGCATGAGTGGGGAAGGGGCACAGAGAGAGAGGGAGACACAGAATCGGAAGCAGGCTCCAGGCTCTGAGCTGTCAGCACAGAGCCGAATGCGGGACTTGAACCCAAGAGATCATGACCTGAGCTGAACTAAGGCCCTTAACTGACTGAGCCACCCAGGTGCCCCTATTGCCATTTAAATTTAAATCCAGGGCCAGGTCCTGGTTTTGTGAGACCTGTAGCTCATTCAATTTGAGGGACCCTCTTCAAGATGAAAGAATCCAAAATTACAAATACAAAATCAGATACAGAAGAGAGTATCTTAAAATGAGAAATGATCACAAGTTACAAATCTCAAAAAGTGGACAACTACTACAAACATCACACAATCCAGAAAAAGAAAGTATTTTTTTTTTATTAATTAACTGTCTCACACACTTCTCTAACACTTTTCCCCAACATGTACACAATTATTTGTCTCTTCATAAAAAATGATTTTGTAATATTTTCTATGTGAGAGTAGAAAGATAATTCACATTTTCTTCCATCATGGCTCAATGACATTTGTTTACTCCTGACAGTTGAGAAGAATTTTCCTCAGCTTCACAATTCATTTGTAATGTCATGTATACATTGAGGTTTGTGGTCAAATCTGGGGAAGTCTGTCATTCATATATCTGCTATATGATTTCAGGAAATTTTCTAGCTTGCTTATACAGTGTCTAATCTAAAAATTTTTAAATGGTTATTTATTTTTGAGAGAGAGACAGAGAGCACAAGCGAGGGAGGGGCAGAGAGAGGGAGACACAGAATCTGAAGCAGGCTCCAGGCTCCGAGCTGTCAGCACAGAGCCCGGCATGGGGCGTGAATTCACGAGTTCATGACCTGAGCCAAATTTGGATACTCAATCGACTGAGCCGCCCAGGCACCCCAGTGCAGTGTCTAATTTAAAATACTGTTGCGGGCGCCTGTACGGCTCAGTCAATTAAGCATCTGATTTCGGCTCGGGTCATGATTTCACAGTTTGTGAATTTGAGCCCGGTGTCCAATTCTTTGCTGTCAGCATAGAGCCCACCTCAGATCCTCTGCCTTTCCTTTTGGGATTTCCTACTGTGATTTCTGATCTTTTCAGATGCCACTCTTTCATGACAAGTTAGCAAGAAATTTAAATATCTTTCCAATTTACATATGGTTCTGTTCCTCTTCATTCGTGGGATTGTTAAACGATCTGAAAACCTATATATTACTTCTATTTGAAATTTACCTTTTTCTCTTGATGGATTACTGCTTTTGGTATGATCTGAAAAGAATTTTTTGTCACAAGTTTGCTTCTCAATGTCAGACTAATTTCCATTGATTTCATTCTTCATAGTAACCAGTTTTGTTTCATATTCTTCTGAATATTTAATCTGAATTTTCTTTCAAAAGAAAAACTATGTGAGGTGAGGGATATGTTAAGTAACTTTATTTATTGGGGCAATCATTTCACAACATCTACATATGTCAATCCATCACACTGTCTACCTTAAATTTATGTAGCTTTATCTGTCAATTACACCTCAATAAAGCTAGACAGTTTTTTTCTTCTGGTTCTTTAATAAATAAGAAGTCCAATGATATCTGTTGTGTCTTACTCATTTTACTGAAACTTTCCAAAACACTTTCCAAATTGCAAGTGACACGACATATTCCCCACTCAATTCCTCCTTAGCAGGATCCCAAAATTTCTTGCAGATGCTCTAATACCCTTGCAGCAGGGAAATGTGACAGACAGGAAGTTGGAGTGGAAAGGGACAGTGGGCTGTCTGCACCAACTGTGGTTAAAATAGTTTATCTTTGGGACGCCTGGGTGGCTCAGTCGGTTAAGTGTCCGACTTCAGCTCAGGTCACGATCTCGCGGTCCGTGAGTTCGAGCCCCGCGTCGGGCTCTGGGCTGATGGCTCAGAGCCTGGAGCCTGCTTCCCATTCTGTGTCTCCCTCTTTCTCTGCCCCTCCCCCGTTCATGCTCTGTCTCTCTCTGTCTCAAAAATAAATAAATGTTAAAAAAATTTTTAAAAAATAGTTTATCTTTGCAAATTGTATGTAAACGTATGCCCATGAGAGCACATTGCTGGGGCCCTTTGCAGGGGTCACTGGGTCCACTGGAAATCTCCACACCTTACTGTAATTACTTCTGTTCCCAGGAAGTGCCACGGTGTGTGGACAACTTTGTGTCACTTCCTGATTCTGTTCTGTGGTTCCTGTCTGTGCAGAAAACTGCTTTAATTTAGATCAGGTAGATGGAAAGTCATGCTAAAGTAGAGAAAATTCAGAAATAGGAAATATTTTTAAATACACATTTTAAGGTATAGGCTAGAAAATAAGAGACTGGTCTGGTTTTGTCCCTGAAACAACTTGATCTTGATTCATCTGTAAAGTGACTTTACTCGTCTGTAAAGTGAGAGTACTTGGGTATCTGCTGAACTAAATAACTAGATGATTTCTAAGATCCTTTATAACTCAAAAACTCTGTGAGCTTGATGTACATAAATACACATACACTGAGCTGTTTCTAAGAAGAGAACAAATCAGACCTTTTTCTCAAAAATGAACTTGAAGTAATTATTTATAATTAGGGGGATCATTTCTTATTTGTGTGCTACTAAGCTTGAACATTTTGGTTATAATAAGTGGTCTAAACATTTGCTTTAGTCACAATCTTAATATTATAGATTCTTCTGTTATAGTACACAATTTACTTATAGCCCAGTTCCATGGTGATTACTAGTGACTTAT
This sequence comes from Herpailurus yagouaroundi, assembly GCF_014898765.1. Classification (NCBI taxonomy): domain Eukaryota; kingdom Metazoa; phylum Chordata; class Mammalia; order Carnivora; family Felidae; genus Herpailurus; species Herpailurus yagouaroundi. The sequence goes on along the minus strand of NW_024412376.1, from coordinate 127,132,238 downwards.
ATTGTCCAATGAATGTTTTATATATATATATAAATAATAAATATATACATATATAGTATTAGCAGTACTAGCAAAACATCATTGTCTCATTAGACTTTCTTTTGTATTGTTGAAAAATAATGAAACTTCTAGGGGAAAATGTTGTTTTGAAAATACATAAAAGTCTTTTGCTTTAATCGGCTTTGCATTCCCAAATTGTATTGTCTCTTAGAAAGATTGATGCTGTTTCCACCTCACCCAGCCAGTTTGCAAATCTTCAGATTTCTTCTTTCTTTTTTTTAAATTTAAATTTTAGTTAGTTAACATATAGTGCAATATTGGTTTGAGGATGAGAATTCAGTGATTCATCACTTACACACAACACCCAGTGCTCATCCCAACATGTGTCCTCCTTAATCCCCATCACCCATCTAGTCCATCTCCCACCCACCTCCCTCCATCAGCTCCGTTTGTTCTCTATTGTTAAGAATCTCATGTGGTTTGTTTCCCTCTCTTCTCCCCTCACCTTCCCATTATAATCATCTGTTTCGTTTCTTAAATTCCACATATGAGTAAAATCATATGGGATTTGTCTTCCTCTGATTGACTTATTTCATTTAGCGAAGTACATTCTAGCTCCATCTGTGTCATTGCAAATGGCAATATTTCATTATTTTTGATGGCTGAGTAATATTCCTTATATATATATACTGCATCTTCTTTATCCATTCATCAGTCAATGGACGTTTGGGCTCTCTCCATAGTTTGGCTATTGTTGATAGTGCTGCTATAAACATCAGGGTGGGTGCAACCCTTTGAATCTATGTCTTTGTATCCTTTGGGTAAATACCTAATAGTGCAATTATTGGATTATAGGGTAGTTCTGGTTTCAGTTTTTTTGAGGAATCTCCATACTGTTCTCCAGAGTGGCTGCACCAGTTTGCATTTCCACCAACAGTGCAAGAGGGTTCCCCTTTCTCTGCATCCTTGCCAACACCTGTTCTTTCTTGAGTTGTTAATTTAAGCCATGCTGACAGGTGTGAGGTGGTATCTCATCATGGTTTTGGTTTGTGTCTCCCTGATGATGAGTCATGTTAAGCATCTTTTCATGTGTCTGTTAGCCATCTGTATATCTTCTCTGGAGGAGTGTCTATTCATGTCTTCTGCCCATTTCTTAACTGGCTTGTTTGTTTTTTGGGTGTTGAGTTTGATAAGTTCTTTATAGATTTTGGATACAAAGGCTTTGGATTTCTGAAAGCAATGTTGGATTTCAGAATTTATTCTGAAATAGCCAAAATGTTGGATCCTTGATTTATTCTCTCCCAGAAGGTCCTGGGCTCATTGTGCAAATTCATTTCATCTCTCTCCAGCAACCTGCTTTGCACTCTAGAGATCTCTGGGAGTTGCAGTGCTGGGGTTCATTCCTTCTGATGCACCCTTTGCCCTCCTCCAATGCCACCTGGACAATGTATATCATATGATCAGATTATTTTCCTGAGGACAAGAAGGTGCACTGAAGCTTCCATCACCAGAGAGGATCAGCTAGAATAACTGAGCACCTCTGTTCAATGGACCTCTTATTTCAAGTTGACCTTGGTAAGTTCCCCATCACATAGGCAATCCAGTGCACACATGGTTCATAATGCCACATATTGGGGGAGGGACTTCTTGGCCCCTCAGGACACCTAATAGGCAACACATCTTGCTTCTCATGCATCCTGCTCAAATGTCTCCAAGGTGCTATTGATTTGGGAAGGAGTTCCTAGCATACAATGCTCACTCCTTCCTCCTCCCTTTCTCTCTGGAATCAATCTGCAGAAAGCAGGTGCTCTGTTCTGCAACTGGCCACCCAATGAAGGGTTTGCCCGGTGGGTGGAGACCTGTGGTTTCCTAGGGTGCTTTGTAGCTGTGTGGGTGAGTCTGTCTACTTCTTTCATTGTTATTAAGACATCTAGGGTTGTTGCCAATCTAAACCACATGCTCCCATTCAGCTTTTTACCTGTAATTAAGCCGTTAATTTTTGAATCTCCATCTGCTTGTTTCCTTTGTATTTCTCAGTTGGTTTAGGTATTGGGTGGGGAAAAATGGTGCTATTTATTGATTCCTTCAAACCTCCACACCATGTGCCAAGACACAGGGAACTACATTAATCAAGATAGAGTTCCTTCCCAAGGTGAGTGGACAATCTAGAAACTATGAAGATGTAAAAATGACAAATTTGCATGGGTAACATTCACCCCAAACTGAGCAAGCCCAACTCTTTCCCCCTTTATCCACCAGCACGAGCTATTCTTCCTCTGGATGAGCCATCAGGGCTACTCCTGGACATAACTGTGTATGATGAAGCTAATGGTGTGGGCAGTGTTGCAAAATATTTTCTTTGTGTGTGTTAGAATGGGAGAAAATAGACAGGAGATGAGAGAAAAGGAGGAGGAAGCTAACTGGTGTGAGGAATAAGTTTAGGAATTCCCTGAGCCTGCACCAATGGGTTACTAAGGCATAAAGAATTAGAAAGCCATAGGATGTTCACACCCAAGTTTGGGTACACAAGATTAGGTAAATAAGATTAGGTAAGGCGGGGTAAAGGCCCCAGTAGGACAAGGTATATGTCCAGTAGGTATATGAGGTAAACAAGATTAGGTATTCAGGGTGGAAAGTCCCCCCCCCCCCAACTTAGTACTATAGAAGAAAGCTGCTTTCCCAGGAAGGAACGACCAAATTAGGTAAACAGGTAAATAGGGCTATACACAGTTGCCCAGAGTGGAGCTAATTAGCAAAAGATAGGTGCCCTGTTGACCCTGAGGTAGCATGCTCTCTTTCTTGGCCCCTAGGCCAGTTTAGGTAAACAGAGGTGGTGCCTCACATCGGCTCTAAACAACCTTCTGCCCTATTTTGTTTTGTATTGACCCAAACCCCTAACACCGCATATCTTCAAAACCCCCTTTCCCTGACGCCCATGACTTAATGTTCCCGATTTCATTGTCTCTTTGTGCACATCCATCACCATGTTTGTAAGCCTTCTGATCCTAATAAAAATGGAGCAAGAACCCTTACTCGGGGCTCTTGTCTTCCCCCGGACATTAGCCTCTCTCGCATTTTTAGTCCTGCGTCCCGCTTTCTTGCTTGACAAGAAAGAACTCCAGACCCAGAATCTACAACAAACTGGAACTATTTCAGGTTGATTCTGGTCCTGAACGTGTTTTAACTTGCCAGGGAGCAGTGGAGTACATTATCACATCTGTCTAGTCCTTTTCACGCAAGTCAGCAAACTTCATTTGAGCCTGTGTTCAGTGGCAGGTACATTTCACATTCTTCATCTTTGGGTTCAAGGTTTTTTCGTTAGACTGTGCTGGCATGCTTGGTGAAACTTCTGTTTTAGATCTACTGATCACTCCCTGAATTCCATATACAACTTTGCTTTTCCTGACTTTGCCCCTTTTCTAGATGTCATTCTGCTTATCTGGAATGGGCTTCTCCCAATCCCTGCCTTTTGGAATCCCTTTCCTACCTGCAAGCCCATCTGCCTTGATCATCCTAGCAATGTGAGATTTTGCTCTATGTGAGGGAGGACGCTTTCTTTTCTCTACTTAAATCTGTTTCCTTAATGAGCTACCTGTTTGAACTTCATTTTCTTCTTGAAGTTTCTCTAGTGGGGCCCCTGAATTGTTTCTTTCATAGTTCTGTCGTGTAGGAGTCTACTAGTAAGTGATTCCATAGACACATAAGCGATCTCTTACACTTCTCAAAAGACACACCTATGGATTTCTATTTGATTCATTTGTTCAAGTGTTTTGTTTCAGCTCAGGTTACATACTCTTGCAGGGATGTTATTTTGCATCTCCCGAGATGCTTATTTAACAACCGGTGTTCAGTTAATGGCAGAAAAGAATGGACAAACCTCCTTCCTCCTCCAGCAAATTCTGGAGCAAATTCTGGAGCAAATTCTCCTCCAGCAAAGACACACGACAAAGAAATCTACTATGAGCCTCAAGTGGTCTATCGTGAAACTTCATAAGCATTCTGCATCCTTCTCTGTAGTATATCCACATCTATTTTAACATAAAAATGTGATGAAATGCTTACATGTCATGAAAGACGTGTGATATTGAATTGCCGAGTCTCCATATTCTCTGATACACTGCTGCTCAGCCCTGTTTATTCCAGTTTGAGAAGCACGGCTCAATAGATGTTCAACAAATATTTATTGGATGAATATATGATATCCAAATTGGACAATACTAACACTAGGTAACTCTCTCTGGAAATTTATTATTTTGGGTCACAGTCTTCCAAGGGAGCTCACCTTTGTAGGTGGGCAAATGGAGGCTCAGGCATGGAAATGAGCATCACATTATGCTACAAGTAAAGAGACTCTAACAGCCATGCCTCCAAGGGCCTGCAGGCCTACTCCGTTCTGTGAGGATTTGCAGCACTTTCCACCCTGGGCTGTTAGTACTTGAGCAATTCCACTCGACCACTGGACCATGAGCTCCTCCCTTGCAGGACTATGTCTTGATGCCCTCTGTGCACTCGGGGATGACGACATCCCCTCCCACACAGAGGGCTTCCAGGAAATGCTAGAATGAATAAGTGAAAATGTATAAAATGGGGTGCCTGGGTGGCTCAGTCGGTTGAGTGTCCGACTTCGGCTCAGGTCATGATTTTGTGTTCCATGAGTTCAAGCCCCGCGTCAGGCTCTGTGCTGACAGCTCAGAGCCTGGAGCCTGCTTCAGATTCTATGTCTCCTTCTCTCTCTGCCCCTCCCCCGCTTGCACCCTGTCCCCCCCCTCTCAAAACATAAATAAACATCAAAAAACATTTTTTTAATGTATAAAATGTATTCTTGACTTTCCAGGCCTGTCTCCTAAGTAAGTCTTCTTTGTGACCTGTGCTAAAATAGTGCTCTTGATGATAAGTTTCATTGAAAGAAAACCTAATGCTTATATTGCATTGTGAACTCATTATTTCTCAAGACTTTCTCATTGTATTTTTACTGTATTGAAAATGTTCACTCAAGCAGATCTTCTTTACTTTGGCCAACATGACTGATTTCCTTTCAACTCTTCGAGAAACCCCCGTGTCCCAGGCCACAGTAATTGTTTCTGCTGGTCTCTGAGAAGGGGCACTTCCTGCTCTGCTGTTGCAGGAACACAACCTGCCTTGTGTCCTGTGGGGATGATCGTAATCTTACAGGTGTAAGAGTGAGTGAGTGTGAACTGGTTCCAGGTAGATATAATGAGAATCCATTGCTAACTATTTGATAGGCACAGAATGAAATTCTACAAGTTATACTGGTTTTTAAAAACAACTTTATTGAGATACAGTTCACATACCCTAAAATTCCCCTATTTAAAATATATGATTCCATGGCTTTCTGTGTATTCGTAGAGTTCTGCAACCATCACCCCCCCCCCCCCCCGGGCGGGAACAGTTGCAGCACCCCAAAAAGAAACTTTGTATCCCCCTATCCATCACTCCCTAACCTCTCCCCAGGAAACTAGCGTGCACAATGAGAAAGCTCTGTTGCAATTACAAGAAGGTATTTTGTTTGAATACGAGCTAGTCAAGATTATGGTGTTTTCAAGTGACAGAAACCTGAATCATGCTGGCTTGGGCAAATGGGAGGATTTATTGTCTAACAGATTCCATGGACGCATTGAACAAGCAAACTATGGGAAGGCCATACATGCAGCTGGATCTTAGAAACATAGAATGAGGGACTTGAACACTTGCCAAGACTGTTCTTTCTTCTCTGCCCTTCTTTTCATGTGGTCATTTTTCCCAGTGCAAAGCACTTTCTTCTGCAAGGTGGGAGGCATGCACCATTTCCCTGCCTTACATTGTGTGACATCCACCACCAATGAAGCTAACTAATTCTGAAGCCTAAAGCCACCAACACAGACAGAATTCCCATGGAAGACAACAGGCCAGCCTTCAAAAGTCATTAATCTGTGGGATGGGTTTTCATCTGTGGGTGGTGCTGATATCGTGCTTCAAATTGGGTATAACTTATCAAACAGAAGCGCTGGTTGGTGAGACCCAGCATCTGGGTTGCAAATTGAAGCTATAAACGTCATAAAAATTAAGATGCATGTTTACTTCACACCATGTCCTTAAAATACAATAACAATCATGATGCAGACATAAAGTATAATAAAATCTGTGTAAGAATAAAGTGAAAAACCAGGATAAAATAAGCAAAGAATGTCAATACAATCATATGATGGAGTTCTGGTCAATGACATGTAAGCGGAAGCAGTGGGTGCAACTTTGAGGGAATGTGCTTCAAGGGCCATCGTTTCTCCTTCTCCTTCTCCTCTTTCCTTATTCTTGTTGGCTTGACTGAGTATATGAAGTCTGGAGCGGAAGCAGTTATCCTGGGTCATGAAGTGGGATCTGCCCATTGAGGATGGTGAGCTACAAGATAGAGCCTAGGTTCCTGATGACTGTGGAGCCATCAAACGAACCCAGGGTTACTGATGCTGACATTCATGTGAGACAGACAAAACCCCAACTTGTTGAAGGCACTGCTCTTTTGGAATTTGTGCCATTTTTGGTCAAGCCTTGGGATGAATCATTGCAATGATATGTTTCCTATTGTGATAATTTCTCAATCTCAGGGGATTGCACTGGCAGGGTGGATAATAACATTTGCAGATAAAGCCTCAAAAAACCTACGTGCTTTCTATGTCCTCTTTCTCAGGAAGTCACTGGAGCAAACCAGTCAAGAGGAAGACATGGAATCCTGGGAACAGGGAGTCCAACACAGAAGAGAGGTAAAAGGAGTATCTCCCATGGCGCTGATGGGAAGCCCCGGGACAAGAGCCCCGGAGAAGCCTGGAAGGCAGCCTGCCATGACTGGAGCAGAAGAGTGGAGGGAACCAGGAGAGATGATTCCAGGGGAAGAAGGGAACTGGTAGGATATCTCATGGGTTTGACTATCAGGAAGTTTTACGACTCTGGGGATAGTTTGGAAATGTATCTGTGTTTGTCACAGGTAAGTAAATGAAAAAAAATTAAATCAATCAATTATAAACTAAAGAGGACACAAAAACTATAGGAGAAATAAAATAGAATTGCAGTATTCTGCAAGGCTCAGCAGTGACATGATCCTAATACAACAAACACACTGCTAACTTATGAAAAGTTTGTGAAGTCACTGTAACAACTGTACTGGATAGAAGGTAAGAATTATGTGTGTGCATGTGTGTGTGTGTGTGTATGTGTGTGTGTGTGTGTGTGTGTGTGTGTGTGTCTATGTGCATAGGGAGAAGAGATTTAAGCCCCCATGTTCTACAGTAAAAAAATCAACAGTGTCCAATATCTTTTAAAAAATCAAGAAATAGAAATAGGAAAGTAAATACCAAAAAAACTAGCTAAGGAGTTGAAACTGGTTGCTTCTGAGGGATGCGGATCAAGGGTGGGGAGGGGTGCACCAGGGGAAAGATCTTTTGTCCTTACTATGTGACTCTTAAAACCATATATTCTATTACTTTGATACGAATAAAGATCAAATTAATGAAATAAAATGATTTGACTATATAATTCCTATGCTCTTTGGAGAGGTTGGATTGAATGTGAGAATGTTGGGAAAAAATAAGAAGGGAAGACATTATCAGAGAGGAATAATCTGCAAAATAAAATCCGAGTTTAAAATGATTTATGTAGCTTTGTCTGTTTTCTGTCCATAAGAAAAAATAGTTTTATCCATTCATTCATCAACAAGTGTCTATTGAGGGCCTGGCATATGCCGCGGTTCATACTGAGTGCCAGGCCTCCAAGGATGAACATGGCAGAGTGCCCACCCCCCCAGAGTGTATACTCTAATTTTGGTGCTCCTTTCTCTGTTCACTACAAAGTAACTGTAGCATTGCTCTTTTCTCAGAGCCTACTTGGGCCAATCATTTTCCATATAGTAACGCAAATCTTCCCAATGACTCTGCAAAGGACGCTTTACAGATGAGGAAACTGATGCTCAGGAAGGTTAAATCACTTGCCTAATTTCATTGGAAGGCTGGAGTCAAGATCTGAGCCGGGGAGAGACTGATTTAACAACGAATCCTCCCATCACCTTCCCTGACATCCTTGGTGTGGTTAGTGAGGAAATCACCTTCCATCCATCCAGGGTCTGTTACACACCAGGCACTGGGCAAAGTGCTTTGCATATTTTACACTCATTTGTTTTGACCAATATCCAAGAAGACTCTTTCCTCCTTTGGTGCTGAAAATGCCAGTCACTTGCTCCCCTGGGCTTCCTTGCAGTAAGGGCACGTGGTCTATTCTCCATCAATCAGACTTTGACTTAGGAGCCAGTGATGCCAGAGGAAAAGATGGGAGCGCTTCTTTGGCAGCAGGGAAATGTGCCCCTCAGATCACCCTTCAAGAGAATCTTGCTGTGAGGAGTACAATTAGCAGAGAGCCTCTGGCATCCACTGAGGCATTGATTCCATGTCTCTAACCAAGCAACTCCATTCAACAGAGGGGAAAAGGGGTGTACAGGGGGGCTGGGCTATTCCTCTCCCATGCAGGATCCTGAAACAGGCTCCTATTCCATCCGGCTGAGACTTTCGCAGCGGTCACTGCAGTCTTAGGTTCTTCTCACCCCATCCTCCCTCCCACCTGCTCTCTTTTCCTGAGTGTCAGACCTGCATCACCCTCTGAAGGCTCTCTCTGCCTACCCCTGCTCCCTCCCCTGTTGTTTTTCATGAGTATTTCCCTCATAAATATCTATGGGGAAATAGGTTCTATTTATGTAAATGGGTTAGAAAAAAGCTTAGGTTGGAAAGCCACCACCACGGGGCAAAAGCACCCGGGGTTAGCTAGCGAGATATTATAATGGAATCACGAGTAGCTTGTTATATCACCTGCAGGGAATTACTTTCCACCTGACACCAATGTACTATTGTATTTTGATCACAAACTCCGCTTGTCCCCTAGACCCTTTGCTTCTTACACACACAAGTTGATTACTATCTGATTGTTTTCTTCACGTTCACCGTGCGTGTAAGATCTTGAGCGCTCAATAAATATGGAGCTGAAACCCCTGTTTGGGGCTTTTGTCTCCTCGTAGACATCAGCCTCTCTCATATTCAATTCTGTGTCTGCTCTCTTCCTGGACAAGCGAGCACCCCAGACGCGTAGTATGCGACAAATATCTTTCACTTCCAATTCTGTCCTGGTGTGTGCTTCCTCCCTAGGGACATTAATGGACACACCCTCTCTGGAGGTGCTGGCAGATATGACAGCCAGAAAGGGATGATCTGGGGGCCATGGTGGCTCTGATGCCGGTAGCAGGAGCAGTTGCAGGATAGTTGGGTTTCCAGCATGGACATGTCAGCGGAGCAACCTGTGGCATCACTGCCCAGGGCAGCAGAGGTTTTCTCTGCACATCAGTAATGCAGTTTGGTTTCTGGCTATTGTTCCCGGAGGGTTAGCTGTGAGCTAACCCTCACTCCATGAGTGAGCTGGGATTTGAATACGGATCAGTTTAGCTCTGAAGCCCCATTTAAAAATTTTTTTTCAGTTTTTACTTGTGTTTAAGAGAGAAGGTGGGGGGAGAGACAGAGAGAGGGAGGGAGGGAGGGAGAATGAGCAGGGGAGGGGCAGAGAGAGAAGGAGACACAGAATCCAAAGCAGGCTCCAGGCTCTGAGCTGTCAGCCCAACATGGAGCTCGAACCCAGGGACTGTGAGATCATGACCTGAGCCGAAGTTGGACACTCAACCGACCAAGCCACCCAGGCACTCCTAAAGCCCCACTCTTTTTTTTTTTTTTTAATTTTTTTTCAACGTTTTTTATTTTATTTGTGGGACAGAGAGAGACAGAGCATGAACGGGGGAGAGGCAGAGAGAGAGGGAGACACAGAATCGGAAACAGGCTCCAGGCTCTGAGCCATCAGCCCAGAGCCCGACGCGGGGCTCGAACTCGCGGACCGCGAGATCGTGACCTGGCTGAAGTCGGACGCTTAACCGACTGCGCCACCCAGGCGCCCCTAAAGCCCCACTCTTAATAACTGTATTATGGTTCCCATTTTTCCAGTTCAAACGAATGTGATGATTTTATAGGTAACCTTAGTTGAAAATCTGATAGAAGACTCTGGCGATTGAGGAGACTGATTTCCCTAGAGAGTGTTTACTGACCAAATATTCATGAGGGGCAGCGTCACAATTCCTAGAGGACAAATTAGTACAAACATCACACTCACATTTTGTAACCTGATTATTCCTCGTTCTCTTTTTTGTGCCTAGAAGGGCACAGGATGAGTGCTCAATGGCATTCCCTTAAATTTTCATACCCACTTCACCAATATGTGGGCATATTGGTTGGGGCAATGCTAGTTCTCTAATGAATAAACCCCAGCATTTCAGTGGCTTAATCACATATACCAGTTCAAGGTTGGTGTTCCCAGTCAATGGACTAGTTTTCCACCTTGTAATGAGTCAAGGACCTAGGCCCCCCTCCTCTTGTGGCTCAGTCTTTCCCTGGGGCCTCATTATCACAAGCAGAAGAGGAGAGAAGGGGAGAGGGCAGCACGTTTCAACCTCCTTGTCTGGCAGTGACACATGTCACTTGGTCACATTCCACTGATGAGAACCAGTCACACAAGACCCCGTGGAGATGCCAGAGAGCTGAGAAGTGCAGCCTCTGGCTAGCAGCTCCTTTCCAGTAACAACACTATCCTACGGACAGCGGAGGACAGACAGGAATGTCTGGTAGATAGCCAACCTTCTCTGCCATGGAGAGCTTCCACTATGCTTCCATTCAAGGAAAGAAACTTAGTCGTCCAAAGTGGAGAGAGGCAGGCAACGAGTACTCTGTTTCTTCACAGGGACAAGTTGAAGTCAGCTAATCTCAAGTAAAATCCAGTGCCTTGAAGACTTTGGCTAAAGCAAAGCCAAAGATCATCAGCTTCTTAGAGAACTTCATTACTTTTTTCATTTTGTTAGGGACGTGTAAACTCTCTCTTCTCATGTTTTCTAGGTAGGGAATCTGTTTATTGAATACTATCATAAACAAAGCAACCTCAATATCCATCAAAAGGGGAATGGTTAAGTAAATGATATATAACCATCCTATGAAATAACATATGGCCATTTAAAATCACATTGCAGAAGACTGTTTATGGACAGGAGAAAATATTCTCAATGTATTAGGCAAAAAGAAGCAAATAATCAAAGATAATTAAATAACTACTAATCTATTATTAATTAAAATGTAAAGGACTAACAGAACTATACATTTTCTGTATATGGCATACTCTCTCTATGTGTGTGTATATATATATATATTTATGTGTATATATATATATTTATATGTATATATACATGTATGTGTGTATCCATGCTGTGATAGATTGCATTATTGTTCAAAACCCTTCCTGCCTCTTTTGTACAAACTTTGCCCCACTGAGGTCGGCTTGACCACTGTATTTGCTGAGTGTGATTGGAAGAAATGTGGTTTTCCATGAGACCCACAGATAGACGCTGCTCCTTCAGCCTGAGTCCCAGATTCCTGATGATGGGAAGCCGCCGCAGCCGACCCACCATGGACATGTGATGTGAGGGAGTAATAAACATTTGTCATTGTAAAACATGAACTTGGCTTATATGAAGCAGCACAGACCCTTTTCAAAAAATCATGAGCATAATTGAGAGCTTGAAGTGACATGAAGGACTTTCTTCTTATTTTGGCTCTTCAAAGAAAATCATTTCTGTTTTTTGTTAGGCCAGAAGATCTTCATTATTCCATAAAAGTATTATCTTCTAGTAGAGATTCTTGTCTTCTGATAAAAATAGTCTCAATATGCTCAGACTGACCTTGACGTGTTCATGCTCCAAGTAATAGGGAAAGAAGAAAGAAGCAGTGGGCAATGCCATAATGGGCTTCATTCACTTCCATGTAAAATAAGAATGCAAATGGCATTTGGAGGTCAAAGAAGAGATAATGACAAAAATGAAAAGACCATGGCCTTTGAAATTAAATTAAAGCCAGGCAGATTGTAAATACAGAATGTGAGGCAGCAGCAGAGAATTATATATAATAGATGCATTCACAGAGCAGGTCAAACTGAATGGTGCTGATATCAGCTATACAGTAACATATTCTGTATGTAATTAGTAAAAGTTATATAATAACAGTAGTTAAATACCAATGAAATTCAATGGAGAGCAAGCTAATTAAAAGTTCATATAAGCATTCTATTTGACTTATGGTATTTGGGAATGAAATTAAAAGCAACTTCATAATTAACCTTCTAAGGGAACAATAATTCAAACTACACTTACAAGCTACATAGGAAAGGATCAGGAATCATGATACATTTTCCCACAATGCACCACAGAGGGACAAAATGGTAAATCAGAAAAATTACTGCAAATACAACCGAAATATTATTATCCCTTTGTAGAGGGTAAGGGGAAAAAAAACCTTTGATGAAATTTTCATTGGCATACTGACGCCATTCTTCTCTCTGCAGTTGGAAAAAATTCAGAATATATTGGAGAGTGCCTAGAAAAGGCAATTAACATGAGCTCAGGATGGAGAGGCTATTGATGTAATGGTCAAATGAGTACTTACCTACAATATGCTTAGCATGAGGTCAAATATTATGAAGGAATATACAAATAATAATGCAAGCTACCATTTGTTAAATACCGTGAATACCATAGGCGATGTGCTGAGTGCCTTAGTACGAGGTCTATTTAAACCTCAAGTCAACACTGTGTATAAAGTAGGTGTTTATAGCAAAGACAGACAACTGCTCACCATAACTTGGTTTCTTTCCTTTCTGGGCCCACAGCTAGACTGCATTTTTCCAGATTCTCTTGAAGTTAGCTGTGATCAAACAGTTAAAGAGGAAAAGAAAATACTAAGACTAAAAACTGAGCTCTGAGTGGAAGAGAAAACACAGTGTATCCTTAATAGAAGCAAAGTTTTCCCTAAAGCTTAGCTTTGAAACCTACATGGCACACAGAGCACTAGGTTAGATGCTTTTCATATGGGTGTATGAAAAATAAACCTATGTGGGCAAAAAGGGAGGAAAATGCAGTGTCTGCTGTTCATATTCACTGAAGTCCCTCACATGTTCAAGAATGGCTGATACCAAATGACTGAAACTCAGCCAAAACATTTTTACAAAATAAAATAACCAGAATGAATTGCATTTTCAAAAACTGTCTCCTTTTTTAAAAAAAAAAAAAACTATCTTCTTGAGATATAATTCACACACCCATAATTCACCCATTTAACAAGTATTGTGCAATATTCTTAGTGTATTCATGGAATTGTACAACCACTGCCCCAATCTAAGTTTAGAGCGTTTTATCCCCCCTTGAAAGAAACATATACCTACTAATTCCCTTTCCTTTGCCACTTGGCCCCCAGCCCTGAGCAACTATTAATTTACTCTTGGTCACCATAAATTTGCCAGTTTGGAAAATTTCATTTAAATGGAATCATACAAATATGTGGCTTACATTGTGATTGGCTTCTTTTACTTAGTGTAACGTTTCCAAGCTGTATTCATCGTGTAGCATATATCAGTACTTTATTCCATTATTGCTAAATATTATTCTATTGTTTGGCCATACCACATCTCGTTTATCCATTCAACGGTTGTCGCGCATTTGGGTTTTCCCACTTTTTGGCTATTCTGAATACTGTTTCTGTGAGCATCTGTGTACAAATTCTGCACTTCCATTTTTCTTAGGTATACATACTCAGGAGCAGTGATAGGTCATATGTTAACTCTATTTAGTCATTTGAGAAATTATCAGACTGTTTCCCAAAGTGGCTACGCCATCTTATATTCCCACAGACAATGTAGAAGGGTTCCACTTTCTCCAAATCTTTTCCGATACTTGTTATTGTCTGACTTTTTGATTACAGCCTTATTAGTGAGTGTAAAGGGGCATCTCGTTGTGGTTTTGACTTGCCTTCCCCTAATGAAATGATTTGAATATTTTTTGCCTGTGTTTATTGGCTACTTGCATATGTTCTTTGGAGAAAGGTCTATCACATCTCTTCATCTTTAAATTGGGTTATTTGTCTTTTCACTGTTGACTTGTATTTTTTTTTTTAATATATATTCTAGATACCAGTTCCTTACCAGATGTATGACTTGACAACATGGTCTCCTAATGTGTACATTGCTTTTCCACTTTTTTTGATAGTGTCCTTTAAAGCACAAAAGCTTTTGGGGTGCCTGGGTGGCTCAGTAGGTTGAGCATCTGACTTTGGGTCAGGTCACAATCTCATGGTTCATGGGTTCAAGCACTTCATTGGGCTCTGTGCTGACAGCTCAGAGCCTGGAGCCTTCTTCGGATTCTGTCTGTCTGTCTGTCTGTCTGTCTCTGTCCCTCTTCGGCTTGTGCATGTGCTCGCTCTCTCTCAAAAACAAATAAACATTAAAAAATGGAAAGCCCAAAAGCTTTTAATTTTGATGAGGTCCAACTTAACCTCTTACGTCTTTTGTTACTTGGGTTTTGGGTGTCATTCTTAAGGATCCACTGCCCAACCTAAGACCCTGAAGATTTACTCTTATGTGTTCTTTTCAGAGTTATAGTTTTATGTCTTACCGTTAGGGCTTTGATCCATTTAGGGTTAGTGTTTGCATATTATGTGAGGTAAGGGTCCTACTTTATTCTTTTTCAGGTGGCTATCCAGTTGTCCTAGAACCGTTTGTTGAAGACGATCCGTTTCCCCATGTAATTGTCTTGGCAAGCTTGTTGAAAAGCATCTGACCCCAATGGAGAGGATTTCTTTTGGGGCTCTCAGTTCTATTCCATTGGTGTATATGCTATCCTTGTGACAGGAATATTAGGAAGTAACTAAGTGATTTTGGAACTCTTTGCCTAAAACTTCTATGGACTTTTAGCAACAACTGCTTTTAAGGGATTCTGAGGCTTTTAGGCAACTCATCATTGTTTCATTTCAGAGCAAACTTTCCAGCAGTGATAAATGATAAACTCTTCTAAAAAATTAAAGCGAATTAAAATAAATTGCTCTGAGAAGGTTCAAAAAAAAATTTCAAGACATTCTGGGGTGTGGTAATATGTGAGCGAGAAACCACCGGCCTTCTTCACTGGCTCCGCTGTTGACTGGAACTCCTCTCCCTTTCCCCTTCGGGATGGGCACTCTCAGACATCATTATTCATGAAGTTGAGGAGGGCAGAGTTTCCACTCACCTCACCTGTTTCCTCTCCCCTGAGCAAGTGTTGCAAGGTCTCTACAAGCCATAGAAAATCCTGGAGCCTCTGGGATTTTCGGACCACCCTTCCAGAGCGCAATTTGTTTACCGCCCGGCTGAGGAGTAGCTCAGTCTCGGGAGGCTAATGCCGCCTCCCAAGCGTTAGCCCCGGCTTAAAGAAGGCCCACGGTCCTGTTGGCACCTGATGGCCCCGGGCGCCGGAGCCCGTCCCGCAGGCCCCCTCCCGTCCAGCCTGCGCCTCGCAGCGCACCACCGTGGGGCTCCTTTTAGACCCCGCACCAGCCGCCCGTCCTCCGGGGCTCCGGCAGCGCTCCATCCCCGCGCTGCTCTGCGGCCGGGCCGGGCAACCCCGCCTTCGCCCCGACAACGGGGTTCCAGGCCCCCGCGAGTCTGCCTGGCGCCACGGCGCGGGGCGGGGGCGGCCGGCCGGGGGTGCGGCGGCGGAGAGAGCAGGTGGTGCGGGCCCGGGCAGGCTGGGCTGGGTGTGGTGGG